>NW_006203325.1:591777-604211 GCF_000334495.1 Tupaia belangeri chinensis | reverse complement strand
GAGGTGACTTTTCACTTCATTTACTTCATTTTAGCATTTTAATCGCCTCTTTCTACTTCCATCTCCTTCAGAATTGGATTTAATGTTATGCCAAAGTCCATTTTCTCTTGGTCTCTCTTTTAATTGAAATATAATTCACATGCCATAAAATTCACCCTTTTAGAACATACAATTCAGTGGTTTTCAGTATATCCAGAAAGTTATTCAACCATCACTACTATAGCATTTCATCAGCCCAAAAGGAATTCTGCTACACATTAGTAATACACTCCCATTCCCCTGTAACTCAAACCACTAATTTACTTTGTCTATAGATTTGTCTATTGCAAAAATTTCACAAATGGAATTATAATACAAGAACTTTTATGATCACTTTTTCATTTAGTACATTGTTTCATTATTTATCCATGTAGTAGCATATGCCGTTTATATTTTTTAATAGTTGAATGCTGTTTCGTTCTATGGCTATGCCATATTTCATTTAGGAATTCATCATTCGATGGACTTTTGAGTTGTTTTAAATTTTTGGCTATTATAAATAATGCTACTTTGAACATTTGTGGACGAGTTTTTGTATGAACATATATATTGAATTATCTTAGGCATTCACCCTGGAATGGAGTTGCTGGGTTCAACTTTTTGAGGAACTGCCAAACTATTTTCTAAAGTAATGGCACTATTATTTTACATTCCCACCAACAATGTATGAAAGCTCCAATTTCACTGCCTTCATTAATAGTTATTGTACATCTATGTGTGTGTTATAGCAATTCTAATGGATACGAAATAATATTTCATTGTGGTTTTTATTTATGTTTCTCTAATGACTAAGGATGTTGGATATCTTTGCATGTACTTATAGGTCATTTGCTTATTTCCTCTAGAGAAGTATCTATTAAAACGTTTTGTCACTTTGAAAATTGCGTTAGTTGATTTATTGCGTTCTAAGAGTTCTTTAAATATTCTACATGTTATACCCTTTCAGTTAGACATTTTGTATTTTGTATATATTTCCCCGTTCTTTGAACTGACTTTTCATTTTCTTGATAGCATCTTTAAAAAATTCAAATTTTAAAAATTGTGATAAAGTCCAATTTATGTATATTTTTCTTTCTCCTTTGAATTTGCTATAGTGTATATGTGCTTGCCAGACAGAGATGAGAGAGAGAGAGAGATAAAGTGAGAAAGCATCTTCATGGGGGGTGGTCATATTGCAATCCCTTCCCCATTCTTCTTTAGGGATTTTTGGCACACATACATACATACCTGGAATGTTTTTCAAGCTGCCAGGTCCAGAGTTTGAACTGCCTAGTCAGCCACGTGGGATCCAGCAGCCTTAACCACAATGCCGCTGGTCAGTCTCTTTTTTCCTTGTTGCTTACGATTTTGTGTCATAGCTAAGAAACTATTACCTAATTCAAAGTCATGAAGATTTACACTTGTCTTTTTTTCTAAGGGTTTTATGGGTCTAGTTCTTACATTTGTGTCTCACATTTTGATTCATCCTGAATTAAATTTTGTATGTTGTGTAAAATAAGGATACAAATTTACTCTTTTTAAAAAGATTTAGATATTTAACCTAATTTGCTATTATTATTATTACTTTATTTGCTATGGGGTGTTCATGCTCGAGAGAGAGAGAGAGAGAGAGAGAGAGAGAGAGAGAGAGAGAGAGAGAGAGGAGAGAGAGAGAGAGAGAGAAATGAAAAAAGAAAGCCACAAGGTCTGGGACTTGAATTGCAGTTGGCCACATGGGAGTCCAGCTCCTTAACCACCATACCACCAAGGGTCCAAATTTATTCTTTTGCTTTCTTTTATTGAAAATACTCTTTTTTCCCCATTGGATTGTTTGAGCACCCTTGTTGAAAATCAGTTGATCACAAGCGTATGGATTTATTTTTGGACTCTTCAATTCCATTCCATTGATCTGTATTTGTATAATTGTGCCAGTATTACATAGTATTGGTTACTGTAGCTTTGTAGTAAATTTTAAAAGTGTGAGATCTCCAACTTTTGTTCTTCTTTTTAAAGTTTGTTTTGGCTATTTTTGTTCCCTTGCACATTCATGTGAATTTTAGAGTCAGTTTGTCAATTTCTGGAAAAAAAAAGATGAGATTTTGATAAGAACCTTGCTCAACACAGATCAATTTAGGGATTATTACCATCTTAACAAGCTTGAAAGATCTTAACAACATATTCCAATGGATGAATTTGAGATATTTTGCTGTTTATTTAGGTCTTTAATGTTCAACATTTTACAGTTTTCAGTATACAACTTTGGCAGTTCTTTTGGATTAAAATCTAAGAATTTTATTTTATTTTATTTATTTATTTAATTTTTGAGAGTTTTTTTGCTATAGAGTGTGTGCGCTCACTGGAAAGACAGAGAGAGACAGAGAGACAGAAAGTGAGAAATCACCCCCTGGGGGGATGGCCATGCCACAATCCTTTCTCCTTCATTCTCCTCTTGGGATCTTGGGCATACACTCACATGCGTCCGGCATGAGTTTAACCCACCGGGTCCGGGACTTGACCTGCAGTCCACTACATGGGAGTTTAGTGACATAGCCATTACACTAACAGTTGGTCCCTTGTTTTTGATGCTGTTGTAAATGAGTTAATCTTTCTTAATTTAACTTTTGGATTATTCTTTGCTAGTGAGCACAGTCTATTTTGTCCAAGAGTGAACTTTCAACTTGATGGAAACAGTTCTCAGGAATTCACTCTAAAATATGACCTAACATAAAAGGTGACATTCTGGGGCATGAATTTAGAGAGAATGTAAAGAACAAATAGATAATATTTTGGTAACTACTTAAAGTTTGAAGTCGCTCTTCTGAAATTGAGTTAAATCTCTTTAGAGGAGGTAGAGTGTATATATACATCTTTGTGGTGAGTTATCAGTGAAATATTTGTACTAGTACATGTTAAGAGAGGCAAATAAAAGCACTGCTTTCTAAATTGAGAATTTTGGACAATATCTTATTCTTCAGACTTCAGTCACTATTATTCTGATGTTTAATTAGCAACTTTCTTTTTGTACATACTGTCAAAATGTTATAAAGTATAAATTGCTTCCACAAAACATCCCATGAGGATAGGTGCATGTCTGAGATCTTATTTTAAGAATTGTGTGTCTGGGGACCAGCAGGTGGTGCAGTTGTTGAGGTGCTAGACTCATAACTGAACACGGTTCGAGTCCAGGATCTGGTGGCTTGAAAATCATGCCAGGTGCATGTGTGTGCATGCCTAAAATCTTGAGAAAAGAATGCAGGACAAGGGATTGTGGCATAGCCACCACCCACCCACCCCCATCCCTGGGGTTTGATTTCTTATTTTTCTCTCACTTTGTCTCTCTCTCTCTCTCTCTTTCTTTTTCCCAGAGAGTACATGCCCCCTATGGCAAAAACCTTAAAAAAAAAAAAAAAAAAAAAAAAAAAAAAAAAAGAAAGAAAGAAAGAAAGAAAGAAAGAAAGAAGAAAGAATTCTGTGTCTATTGTTCATTTTTATAGTTTTAAAACATGTCCATTAAGTACATTAGATCAGAAAAAAGGACTTTGCTAATCCAACTTCATTCTATCATTAACCAACTGATACTCTGTTTAAATGCCCATCATTTCTAGGGTTGAAGCAGGAGAATTTGTGGCTTTATTAGGCAAGGATCACTCTTTCAATTTCTGAGAAGACAAAAAGTAACTTTCACAAAGCTTTTGTTAACAAGTTGGCCTTGGACAAAACAACATTCCTTCGCCAGCCTTCCTCAAGGGCCTTTCATGAAGATGATACAATTGTTAACCAGCACTGCCCTCTTGTGAGCAAACTGGAAAACAACTGGCTGGAAAAAGTCTCCTGGACAGGAGGACTGCCTGTCTGTCTGTTGACAGTAAGACTCTAGTCAGAACCCAGTATTGTGAATCACCGATTCCTACTACAGATTTCCACCACAGGCTCACAGAGCTCCCTGCTAACTGAATTCTATCCTAAAAGAAAAAGAACATTTCTAATAATCCTACTCCCCTATCTCTACTTGTCTCCAATAAATGTTCTTAGATTTCTAAAGCCACGCCATGTTTCACAAAATGATATTTTTGACCACATAAACAATTTTTTTCTTCAATAATGAATGGCTGATGACAACAGGAAATTGACCATAAGGAAGCAGGCAGGAAATCTGTGGAGATTTTCAGTTTTAGAGAGTCTGCCTTTTTTTTTTTTCTTTCTTTTTTTTTGGTCCAGAAGAGCTTAGGAGTCACTAAAACTATGATTCAGAGTCTTTGTCTCTTATATCTTAGTCCAGTCCAGCTTGGTTATCATTACAGAATGTTTCAGATGTAACGGTTAGATTTTATTTGAATGATTTATTTTATTAAAGTTAAAAAAACTATTATTTAAATTTATTTATTTATTTATTTACTTATTTATTTATTTTAATTTGATCAGAGAGAGACAGAATGAGAGTGAGAGAGAGAGTGAGAAAGCAAGCCACCAGGTCTGGGACTCAAACTGCAATTGGCCATATGGGAGTCCAGTGCCCTTAACCACCTGCTGGCCCCTATTTGAACTTTTGTTTTAACTTTATTTATTTATTTGTTTATTTTTGATCAGAGTGAGAGAAAGAGAGGGAAAGTGAGAAGGCAAGCTGCCAGGTCCGGCACTCAAACCATGGTCGGCCATATGGGAGTCCATTGCCCTTAACCACCAGCTACCTGCTGGCCCTTTTTTTCTTTTTTAAACTTATTTTATATATTTATTGTACATCATCACAGCTTGTAAAGTGAGCTTTCCCAGCATGAATACACTGCACACCAGTCCAGTTAAAGATATTATCCTATGTGTTATCTCCAGGTACAACTCTTAAAGGCAGATGCTGATCCATGATAGTTCTACCTACCTGAAGATTGTCGTTAAGATCAAGGTTGAATATAGAGTCTTTTTCACCCACCTAAAACGTTTTTTGTTAAAACATTGGTTTGGATTGATTAGTTGTGTAAGTAGTATTTGCATTTAACAAAACCGTAAATCAGTTAATGAATCACTATGCAAACTACAAATAATAGAGATGATACTCATCAAAGTAGCAGTCCCTTTAAATATATAAAATAGTACTATCAAGTCCAGTGACGTGCCCCTTGTGGGATGCTGCTTCTAAGTAGCCGAGGCCACAGGGAAGGCCTGGGTGGATTCTGATCTGCCCTAAAAACAAAAACGCTAGATGTGGTAGCACATACCTGTGGTCCTAGCTACTCTGGAGGCTGAGTCAGGGAGATCATAACACAGAGAGACCCTGTCTAAAACACCACATGCACACACACACACACACACACACACACACACACACAGAAAACTAAAATGAGAAATAATGCAATCAATACCTTTACCTTTGATAATCTATGCTTGTTGTCCCGTTCTTCAGGCTCCTTTCTTCATTCAGCAAACATTCACTAGAATGCTTCATGTACAGGTAACATCCGATATAAAGTTCTGTGGGTGTTCTCGTTCACGTGCCTCTTATCTCCATTTTATTCCTCAGGTTGGAATGTAAGCTGCTTAGTTAGCCCCCACAAGTTGTTGAGCGTAGTGGGCTGTGTTTGCAATCAGCGACCTGGCAGATGCAACACTGGAGGAGTGATTTTTCTTCACCTAACACACATTTGCAAGTCTGGCATTTATCAGTTTTTAACTGCCTTTTTTTTCCTTCTAATTTTGCCAGTGGTACATGAACTTGTCAGAGAGAGAGAGAGAGAAAGAAAGTGAGAAAGCACCTCCCTGGGAAATGGTCATGCCATAATCCCTTTCCCTCAATTTTCTTCCTTTTCAGGATTTTGGTCATGCATACACATGTCCCTGGTGTGCTTTTCAAACTGTTGGGTCTGGGACTCAAACTGCACAGTTGACGATGTTGATCCAGCTGCCTTAACCGCCAAGCCACAGGCTGGTCCCTAAGCTGTTTTGTAGATTTAAATTTGTACTACAAATTAAAGAGTTGAGTGTGTTGGCTGCAAAACAGATAGAGATTAATCAGAAAGGAATCTGTAGTTTACTGGGACTTTTCTGTTCTTTAGGTGAACTGATTGCTGGAGAGAAATTGGTTCCTGACAGAGGCAATGACACAGTTAGGTTTAAAGCCAGCCAGCTGGGCATTCCAACTCTGCTTTTTCTGGCTGTTTGAGCATGTACATAATTACCCTCTCTCAGGTTTATAGGGTTGTTGAGGATGAAGTGTGAGTTTTACACACACACACCAACACTAGCATGTCCTAAGTGTTCAATAAGCTTTAAATCATATTATTGCATGCTCTTCTCATGTTTCCTGATGTTCCAGGTCACAGTTTGTTTTTATTTTCTTTAGGTAAAATAAACTATTTCTCTGCTTATTTGTTTTATGCCATTTTAGCATTTTCTTCAGTGGGGCTGGCAGGTAACGTGGTGGTTAAGGTGCTGGACTCCCACGTGGCCGACTGTGGTTTGAGTCCTGGATCTGGCAGCTTGCTTTCTTGTTCTCTTGGTCTCTCTCTCTGGTCAAATTAAAATAATAATCATTAGGACCAGCAGTTGGCGTAATGGCTATGTTGCTGGACTTCCATGTAGTCGACTACAGTTCGAGTCTCGGACCTGGTGGCTAAAACTCACACCAGGCATGTGTGCGTGCGTGCCCAAGATCCCGAGAGGAGAATGGAGGAGAAGGGATTGTGGCATGGCCATCCCCCCTGGGGGGCAGTTTTTCCCTTTCTATCTATCTTTCTGGTGAGTGCACGTGCCCTATAGCAAAACAAAACAAAACAAAAAACAAAAAACTCGCCAAAAAAAATCATAACAAATGGAAATTAAATAAATTAAAAAAAATTTTCCTCCAGCTTTATTGAAGTATAATTGACAAAAAGTGTATTTAAGGTGTACTATATGGTGATTTACCTATTCATTGTGACACGATTACATAATCAAGGTAATTAACCTCACGTGGTTATCTTTGTGGTGAGAATACGAAAAATCTACTTTCTTGGCAAAAATCGAGTATAAAATACATTATGCCTGCAGTAGGTCTCCAGATGAATTCGTCTTAGAGCTGAAAGTTTGTACCTTTGACCGACATGTCTCCATTTCCCTCACCCCAGGTAATCACCGCTCTGCTCGCGATTCCGTGAGTTTGACTTTAAGATCCCACATCTAAGTGAGATGGTGTCGCACTTGTCTTTGTGCATCCGGCTTACTTCCTTCAGCATAAGTCCTCTGGGGTCGCCCAGGTTTACCCAAAGTGTAGGATTTCCTTTTTTGGGGGGTGGAAAAAAAACATTCCATTGTATCCCTATGAAATTTCAGAAAGTTCATGGAAAAGGAAATTAAAATGTGAATTTATTTTGGTGCAAAATAATTTTAAATCCAGGCATAGTTTTTTTTTTTTAATAACATACATTCCCATTAACCTTTTGTAGATATATATATATATATATATGAGATAGAGATGTATATAGCTCTGTCTCTATATACTTTATTTTCTTTATCTATTCATCTGTCAAGGGACACCGAGGTTGTTGCCATATCTTGATTACTGTGAATAATGCTGCAATAAACATTAGTGCTTTTATTTCTTTTGGACATATACCTAGTAGTGGGATTCCTGGATCACAAGGTAGTTCTATTTTAAATTAATACTATTATTTATTCATTAATTTTAATTATTTTTCAATTTTGTATAAACTTTTTTTTGTTTTTTGAGAGGTTTTTGCTATAGGCCGTGTGTGCTCACCAGAAAGAGAGAGAGAGAGACAGAGAGATAGAAAGTGAGAAATCACCCCCCCAGGGGAGATGGCCACACTGCAATCCCTTCTCCTCCATTCTCCTCTTGGGATCTTGGGCATGCACGCACATGAGCCCGGTGTGAGTTTAAGCCACTGGGTCTGGGACTCGAACCATGGTCGACTACATGGGAGTCCAGTGACATAGCCATTACGCCAACTGCTGGTCCTTGCTATAAACATTTTTTCACATTTTTTATTTTATTTCTTTTTACATTTTTCCAGAAACATTTACTTCATATATCAAAAAAATTTTGCTCATACTCCATAGTTTTTGACAGTTAATAGACAATTTTCAAAATTTCAAAATGCTGAATTTTAAAGATAATGTTTAAAATATTTCTCATAATTTTGTATAATTTTGTTTGTGACTCTAATGACAGAGACAGTATGGTTTTAAATATTTTTGAGAAAATATTTATATTTTCATTTATTTAAATTTTGCCAAAGAGTGTGTGTGATCACTGGAGAGAGAGAGAGAGAGAGAGAGAGAGAGAGAGAAATGAGGGAGAGAGCAAGAGAAAGAGAAGGAGAAAGTGAGAAAGCATTCTCCATGACAGATGTCATGCCACAATCCCTTCTCCTGCATTTCTCCCTCCTTTTGGGATTTTGAGCATACACGCATATTTGCCTGCATGTTTTTCAAGCCAACTGGTCCAGGACTCAAATCATGCAGTGTTCTATATAGGATCCAGTCCCCTTAACCACTATGCCATGGGCTGGCCCTATTTTTAAATTTTCGACGAACCTACCTACTATTTTCTATAATAGTTGTAACAATTTGTGTTTCCACCAATAATGTCAAAGCGTTCCCATTTTTTCACATTCTTGCCAACACTTGTTATCATTTGAATTTTGATAATTGCTATCCTAACAGGTGCAAGGTGATATCTCATTGTGATTTTAAGTTGTGTTTCCCTAATAATTAGTGATGTTGAGCACATTTTCACACATCTGTGGGCCATTTGTAAATATGCCTTTTCAGAAAAATATCTATTCAGTTCCCTTACCCATTTTTAATCAGATTTTATTATTATTATCTGCTATTGAGTTATAGGAATTCCTTATTTTAGATTCCTTATTTTAGTAACCCCTTATGAATATACAGTTTAGAAATATTTTTCTTCCATTCTGTATATTGTTATTTCATACGTCATTGATTTTTGTTTTCCTGTGTAGAAATTTTTTGCTTGATGTAGCCCTAGTTGTTTATTTTTGCTTTTTTGCCTGTGCTTTTGAGTCAAAATTAATTACCGAGACACAATGTCATGGAGCTTTTCTCTTGTATTTTCTTCTAGGAGTTTCATGGTTTCAGGTTTCATGTTTAAGCTTTTAATCCATTTCAAGTTGATTTTTGTATATGATGAAAGACAAGGATTCAGTTTCATTTTTTATGTGGATATCCAGCACCATTTATAGAGGAGATTGTCCTTTCCCAATTCTTGGTGTCTGTCGAAAATTGAGTGACAGAGCTATTTGAATTTATTTCTAGCTTTCAAACCTGTTCTATCATTCTTTTTATTTTTTTAAGCCGGTGCCATACTATTTTGATTACTATAGCTTTCTTCTTTTTTTTTTTCCTAGAAAGATTTTCTATAGGGCATGTGTGCTTGCCAGAGAGACAGAGAGACACAAAGCAAGAAATTAGCCCCCAGGGAGGATGAACACACCACAATTCCTTCTCTTTCATTTTCCTCTTAAGATTTTGGGCACACATGCACACATACCCAGCATGAGTTTTAAGTCACTGATCTGGGACTCAAACCACAGTTGACTACATGGGAGTCCAGTGACGTAACCACTATGCCATCTGCTGGTCCTGGTTACTATAACTTTGTAACAGAGTTTGGAATCAGAAAGTGTGATGCCTCTAGTTTTGTTCTTCTTGCTCAAGATTGCTTTATTATGCCTGCCATCATGGTACAGATGGTAGGGCATTGCTGCATGGTACTAGAGCCACATAGGAGGCCCAAGTCAGACCTGGGCACAACCAGGTGTATCCTCTATGCCTATGATCCTAGAAGCCTGAGAGGATGACAGGAAGATCATGGAATGAGGAGACACTGTTAAAGCCACCTTTCTCTCTCTCTCTTCCCTATTAACTAAATAAATGCACTGAAAAAAAAAAAGATTGCTTAACTTATTCTGGCTTGTTGTAGCTTCATATAAATTTTAGAATTGTTTTGCCTATTTTTTAATAAAATAAAAAAATGCCACTGCAATTTTGATAGATATTGCATTGAATCTGTAGATTGCTTGGGTAATGTGGTCATTTCAATAATATAGCCACTATTATGTTATCGTTGTGTATATCTTCCTTCAGATCCGTTTACATTTGTTTTGTATATTTAGGTGCTCTGATGTTTGGTGTATATATTTTTACAATTATATCATCTTGATGAATTGATCTCTTTATCATTACATAACGATTTTTTTGTCTCATGATAATTTTTGAGTTAAAGTTATATAAGTATAGCTTGGTTACCATTTACATAGAATATCTTTTCCCATTACTTCCTATTTCATACAGTCTGTATGATCTGAAATGAGAAGAATCTCTTGTAGGTAGCATGCAACTGGGTCTTCTAGTTTTTAAAAATTGGTTTAGTTACTCTGTGTTTTAAATTCAATAATTTAATCCATTCATATTTAAAGTAATTATGCACTATTGCCGTTACATTAATGGTTTTGTTTTGTCCTTTTCTTCCTTGCTTGCAAATGTCTTTGTTATGTGATGATTTTCTGCAGTTATATGCTTTGCTTTCTTAACTTTATTTTTTATGTATCCATAGGCCTATTTAGATGCCCCAGATACCTCATGTTTAATGTGTTCAAGTCCAGACTCATGATCCTACACCCAACAATCCAAGTGAGCCATCCTAGGTATCTCTGTCCACCCATCCTGCAACCAGCTAATATATTCTGTTGATGCTATAGGAATCCATCTCCCCTGTGTTGTCACTGCCACTGCTTATACACTGGTGTAGCTTAAGCAGTACATGTGAGTGTCTGTGAGAGACGACGAGTATGACTAAAAGTCACTACTAAGTCCTGCACCTGGATGAGAGGAAAAACAATCTTTTTTTTTATAAATTGTTTCTCTTTCAAGCTGTGTGTCTGCAGGATTGTGTTGCTCAGAGAAATTCCTTTCCTCTAATTCTTCTGTCCAGAGGGGATGACTTGGTAACTATTTCTAATTAATGCAAAGTTTTCTTTATTTTTAAACATTCTGCTGTAGGGCATATGCACTCTCCAGAGAAAGAGAGACAGAGACAGAGAGAGGGAAAGTGAGAAATCTCCCCTTCCCTCTGCCTAGGAGGGATAGCCACACTGCAATTCCTTCTTCTCCATTCTCATCTCAGGATTTTGAGCACACACATACATCCGGTATGTTTTTCAAGTTGCCAGGTCTAAGACTCGAATAGTGAAGCCAGGTGGGATCCATCCACTTTAACCTCCAATCTTTGCTGGCCCACAAAGATTTTTTTTAAGAATAGCAGCCAGTTGGTTCAGCCATGGTTACACATGTAGTGCAGGGTGTGGGTGTGAAGGCGCCAGTCTGTGGTGGTTAAGGCTGCATGGGAAGTCCAGGTTTGGTTCCCAGCCCAATATGAACAGGCTGGAAATGATTGCATGTTCCCTAGCTAAATAGGCTAGAGCAGGAGAAGATCAATATGGCAAAGCCCTGTCAAAAATATCTCTATCCTGGGGCCAGCTGGGCAGGTGGTGGTTAATGCACTGGACTCTACATAGCCAACTCTGTGATTCAAGTCTCAGACTGGTGACTTGAAAAACACGCTAGGCACGTGTGTGCATACACAAAATACTGAGAGGAGAATAGAGGAGGAGGGATTGCAGTGTGGTCATCCCCCCAGAGGGTTATTTCTCACTCCCTCTCTTTGTCGCTCTCTGGTGAGCATATGTGCCTATGACATAAATCTAAAAAACAAAACCAAAAAACCCCAAACACCCTCTCTCCTTGTCTTCCCTTTTTCCTTCCTCTCTCACTCTCACATTCTCTCTTGTTAAAAGAGATAAAGAGGAGAGAGAGAGAGGTGGCCAATTCGCTTTTGGATGAACTGTTCTCCCTGTTACTTTTCACTTCCGGTTCATCTTCACATGTAGTTGGACAGGAAATTTTTTTTTCTTTATTTTTTTTTGGGAGAGATTTTCACTATAGGGCGTGTGCGCTCGCCAGACAGACAGAGAGAGACATAGAGACAGAAAACGAGAAATCAACCCCCAGGGGAGAGGGCTATGCTGCAATCCCTTCTCCTCCATTCTCCTCTTGGGATCTTGGGCACGCACGCACACGCTCCCGGCATGAGTTTTAAGCCACCGGGTCTGGGACATGAACTGCGGTCGACTATGTGGGAGTCCAGCGACATAGCCATTACGCTAACTGCTGATTCCCTTGGTCAGGAAATTTTTATAAATCTCAAAACTGACTATTAAGTGGCCTGTCTGAAATCCTTCTTTTGCATCCCATTGCCTTCAAGATAAAATAAAAATTGTTTTGAATGCATGTAACTCAAATGTTAATACAGTGCTAGCTCTGTTGCCACCACTGCTTCTTTATATCCTGTTGTCCAGTCCTGTGGGTCTCCTCAGAGCTCCTGGAGCACTCAATGTTGTCTTTGC
>NW_006203325.1:590673-591355 GCF_000334495.1 Tupaia belangeri chinensis | reverse complement strand
ACCCCAAACACCCTCTCTCCTTGTCTTCCCTTTTTCCTTCCTCTCTCACTCTCACATTCTCTCTTGTTAAAAGAGATAAAGAGGAGAGAGAGAGAGGTGGCCAATTCGCTTTTGGATGAACTGTTCTCCCTGTTACTTTTCACTTCCGGTTCATCTTCACATGTAGTTGGACAGGAAATTTTTTTTTCTTTATTTTTTTTTGGGAGAGATTTTCACTATAGGGCGTGTGCGCTCGCCAGACAGACAGAGAGAGACATAGAGACAGAAAACGAGAAATCAACCCCCAGGGGAGAGGGCTATGCTGCAATCCCTTCTCCTCCATTCTCCTCTTGGGATCTTGGGCACGCACGCACACGCTCCCGGCATGAGTTTTAAGCCACCGGGTCTGGGACATGAACTGCGGTCGACTATGTGGGAGTCCAGCGACATAGCCATTACGCTAACTGCTGATTCCCTTGGTCAGGAAATTTTTATAAATCTCAAAACTGACTATTAAGTGGCCTGTCTGAAATCCTTCTTTTGCATCCCATTGCCTTCAAGATAAAATAAAAATTGTTTTGAATGCATGTAACTCAAATGTTAATACAGTGCTAGCTCTGTTGCCACCACTGCTTCTTTATATCCTGTTGTCCAGTCCTGTGGGTCTCCTCAGAGCTCCTGGAGCACTCAATGTTGTCTTTGC
>NW_006203325.1:589795-590659 GCF_000334495.1 Tupaia belangeri chinensis | reverse complement strand
CCCTTCGTAGATGCTTCTACTTGCATCTCGACAAATTGTATGTCTTGTTTCTTTCTTTCTTTTCTTTTTTTTTTTTAATTGGAGACGTTTTTGCTATAGGGCACATGTGCTCTCCAGAAAGACAGAGAGAGACAGAGAGACAGAAAGCGAGAAATCACCCCCCAGGGGGGATGGCCACACGACAATCCCTTGTTTTCCTTTCTCCTCTAGGGATCTTGGGCACACACGCACATACGCCTGGCATGAGTTTAAGCCGCCAGGTCTGGGACTCAAACTGACATTGACTACATGGGAGTTCAGCGACATAGCCATTATGCTAACTGCAGGTCTCAAGAATCGTACGTCTTGTTTCTTAACTCACTGAGCCTTGTATTCTTTTACTTTCTCATTTTTAAAAGATTTTTGCCATAGGATATGTATGTTCTCTGGAGAGAGGGAGACAGAGAGAGAGAGAGAGAGAGAAAGTGAGAAATCACTTGGCCATGCTGCAATTCCTTCTCCTCCTGGGATTTTGGGCATGTTTGTAAGCACCCAAAGTAATTTTTAAGCTGTCAGGTCTGGGACTTGAACCACAGTTGACCCTGTGGGAATCCAGTGCCTTAACCACCATACCACCTGCTGGCCCTGATCCTTGTCTTTTTAATAAACAATTAATTTTTTTTAATTTATTTTTTATTTTTTCCATGAACACAAGTCTAATTTTACGCATCCTATAAAGTAGCACCTAGCTGAGGCTACATATCCTACTGCAGTCATTGAATAGATACATTTTTTTCCTGAAACTTATTTTTTGTTTTGTAACTCAATTTACATTCCTTTCCTAAGCATCATCACAGCACACAAAATGCGATCTCCCATCCAGTA
>NW_006203325.1:579598-588719 GCF_000334495.1 Tupaia belangeri chinensis | reverse complement strand
GAATTTCCTCACCTCCTGGAACTCGTCAACTTCTTTCTCCTTTCTCTTTAGCAGTTCATTATCTCTCTTCTCTTCCATCTCTGTTAGATTTGACATTATGAATGCTCTAAATTCCTTATCAGACATTTCCATGATTTTCACCGAACTGCTTGTGAATGAAGAGGAGTTACTCTTTTTTTCTTGGAGGAGAGGTATTTTCTCATTTTCTCATGTTTCTTGTGATCCAGTGGTGATTTCTTGTCATCTGATGGATGGTGTGTTTCTTTCAAATTCTTGAAGTTCAGCCTGAATGTTCAGGAGCAAGCAGACAGAGGTGATCTAGAACCTCTTTGCCGTTCTGTTGTGATCGCTGATGCAGCAGATTCAGTAGATATTGGGGAATATTTTAACCTGCTAGCTCGTTTGCTGGAGGCTGAATCATCAGTAGAAAATCTTCATTCCCTGAAAAATCTAGTTCGCTGGAGCCATGTGGAAACTTCTTCCACAATTAATTCTTAATTTTTATTTTTTGCTAGAGAGTATGTGTGCTCATCAGAGAGAGACAGAGAGGGAAAGGAGAAAGCGCCCCTTATGGGGCATGTTCACACTGCAATCCTTTCTCCTTCACCTTTCTCTTTTGAGATTTTAGGCATACATACATGTGTGCCTGGTGTATTTCTGAAGCCACCAGGTCCAGGACTAGAAATGCATTATATCAGTATTAAGGTAATAATCTAAACTTAGTTGAAATTCCTTTTATCTTACTTCTGGACTTAGATCTTTAAAAAATATATATGGTGGGTTAAGGTGAAGGAGAGTGTAATCTCTTGAATGCTAAGGACTTCTAGGGACCAGTACATGGCCTGGTGGTTCAGACAGCTGGATCCCACATGGCCAACTGTGTGGTTTGAGTCCCAGAACTGGTAGCTTGGGAAACACATATGGTGTATGTGCGTGCATATGCAAAATTGCAAAAGGAAGGAGAATGGAGAAGGGATTGTGGTGTGATCATGCCCCATGGAGGGTGCTTTCTCACTCCCCCTCCCACACTCCATACCTGTCTCTCTCCTGCAAGTGCATATGCATTCTGACTGAAAAAAATTTAAGATAAAATTTTAAAATAAATACATAAAAAATTTGCTAAAGACTTCTGAAAATTTTAATCCAGTCCTGGGAGAGTATTTCATCAAATATGGTAACAATGTAATTTCCTGGTTTCCAAAAGATCTTCCGTCAGTTTTTGATATCACTGGGCAGGGCAAAGTTCCATGATTTTCAGATGCCGTCTGAGGGGGTTGGCACTTTAGAGGACAGGCAGAACATAGCCTTCATGAAAGCTGAGTATCTGCAGTGAGCTTTGGGGTGACTAATGAGAATTCAGGGGCAACGCCCTTGTGGAGAGGGGAGAAAGGACCTCACCATCTATCACTTTCATTCACCTCCATTTGCTATTCTGGAGGCCAGCACGATTGGTCTGTTTCCCACTTACCTTCGAGGCTGAAGGTTGCCTCTTCTGGTCTTCCCTGTATTTAAAACTGTTTTGGAGGCACATTCTAACATGATTTTACCTGTGAAAAGAATCTCATGGGTGACCCTACAGCAATATTTATTAAGGCAGAACTCTTTAGAGATAAACTTCATTGAATGGATTTATGTTTCTTGCAGGAAAAAAAACAAAAAACAAATTAAGATGAGTCGTGAAGTATGAGATCAGAGGAATAACACTTAGCAGACTCAATCATGATATAAATCAAAGACAGAGATGTTTAACTTAGAAAACAGAGGAGAATTCAACCACACGGACAGAAAGAAAACATGGAAAGACAGCTTGTTAAATTAGATTTTCTGCTGTTTATCAATTTGAATGTCTTCATCTTCTGTTTTATTGGCAGAGATGTCTCTCTGGTGAAATCATTTCGGTGAGTGAGAACGGCTGGGTAATTTTCATCCCTGGCCCTGTGTCAGATGAGGGCCTTCTGGGACACCCATCATTGTTCGCACTGCTTGGTTTGAGTGATGCAAGACCCAGGCAGCAACCTGCAACAGGGCTGGCCTCTCTGAATGCCTTGGGCCTTGTTCTAGACAATATTTCTTTCTAGGTGAAGGAGTGGCAGGCTGCCCACATCGCTTTATTCCCAGTTCCAAATGAAACCTTCTTTAAGTGTTACTACATGTTAATAAACATAGTCAGCGAAACCCACTTAAAAAAGAATGACCTGTTTATGAAAAAAAAAAAAAAAAACCTTTTGAAAGACAGAATATTTTCCCCTGTGGTCCAAAGTTCAGGCAGAAAAACAAAGGGCTCTTTCAAAGACTTAGAACATGTTGGAGGATGGATTCTGACTTTCTAACTACAAAAATAATGATACTTTTAGCTCCAACCTGCCCTGCTCCAGGGAGCTGTAAATATACCTCAGGGGCACAGGTCAGACCTTTCCTACTTCCTACATCAATGTATCTGAACTCCTTCAGGGCAGGGATGTTAGTCCCAGGTTGTGTACTGAGAAACTGAGGCGACAGAAATCAAAATGATTTACCCAGCGTCACAAAATGACTTAGAGGTGAAGTCAAGAATAGACCAAGCTCAAGCTGGGTGCTTGGGTGACACGTGCGTCTCTCCTGCCCTCAGGGCTAATTGCCTTCTTTTTCTCCCATTATCTTCTTTTCTGTTTCCTTTTTGTCTTCCACTTTATGTTTCATCAATTTGTTGTTCTTGCCACTGAGATAGAACCAGCATGAGATGTCCTGTCTGAGAATGTCCATGCTGGTCGAGGAGCCAAAGGCTCCACAGCTTATACTACCCAGCACGTGCAGCTTCTGGTCCCCGTGAACAATAAAATCGTATTAGCAGAGCTCGTCTGGAAGACAACAGCATGCTTCCATCCTGAAATACTTTACATCCTTAGAAATACCACTCTGAAGCATTAAAATTTTACCTTTTAATATCACTGGGCTTTAGCATTTCTTTTTTTAAAGAAATGATGCCTAAAAATGTTTTTAATTTCCCCCAATGGCTGGTCTACTAGCTGTCAAATGCATGTTTATTCACTTACTAATATTTTTCACTTGTCAGTTATTTGTTTTGAACTTAACTTTAGCATAGCATTGAACTTTGTAATAAATGCCATAGAGCAGAACAAAAATCTTTTCTTTCTTAGATTTTTCTTAAGATTAAAAAAATGATTGAATCTTTTTTCTTTAAGAGAGATTTTTCTTTAAGAGAGATTTTTGCTACAGGGCACGTGTGCTTACCAGAAAGACAGAGAGAGAGACAGAGAGACAGAAAGTGAGAAATCACTGTCTAAGAGGATAGCCATGCCGTAATCCCTTTTCCACCATTCTCCTCTCAGGACCCTGGGCATGCATGCAGAAGCACTTGGTGTGAGTTTTGAGTCACCCGGTCCAGGACTCGAACATTTGACTGCATGGGAGTTCAGCGATGCAACCATTACACCATCTGCTGGTCTCCCAAAAAGATTAAATCTTTAAGATTTAAAAAAATTGAAATTCCTTAAGCTTAAAAAAAGATATAAATCTTCAAGATTACAATAAATAAACAAATAAAATATAAAAAGTAAGGCCAGCTGGTGGCATGGTGGTTAAGGCAACTCGATTCCACATGGCTTATTGCATGGTTCAAATCCCAGACACAGCAGTTTAAAAAAACATGCGAGGCACATGTGTGTGTGCCTAAAATACCAATAGGATGGAGAAAATGGAAGAAAAGGGATTGTGGCATGACTACAGCCCATGGGGAGTTCTTTCCCATGCCCCCAGGCCTTTTCCTTCTGGTGAGTGTGCTCACCCTCTGGAAAATTAAAACAAGACAAAAACCTTTTTAGGACATGAGAGCTGATATCTAGTTAATTTTTTTCTAATTAAAGCATTGCAATTTAGCTTAATAAAAGTGTATGTGCCGGGGTCCAGCCTCGGCGTGGGTGGGTTATCTCGATGGAGGCAGCGAAGATGAACAGAAGACAGAGGCCTTGATGCCTTTTCATGCACGTCCTTTGCTGGACACCCCTCAAAGATCACTCTCTGAGGAGTGACAACTGCTAGAAATCATCGTGCCCACACCAGGATCTACCACCAGTCTCAACGAAATTAGATCACAGGCTCCAGAGTAGGCCCAATGTGCTCAGAGAGGTCCTGGTATCCAAACCTAGGACCTTTCTCCTGGGGGTCCAGTTGTGTTACTGTCCTGCCACTGCCTGACCCCCAAGACTCCCATTCTGATTTCCTGATTAGAGAACCATTTCAGCAAGTAATGATGAACATATTTTACATAAAAGGCAATCTGTTAACAGAAGGGCGTATTCCTTTAAATCCTTGCTAAGATGTATTTGAATGCTTTTTCCACCAGTACAATAGATACGACACGGAAATTCAGAAGACTCTCAAGTCTCAATTTGCCAATGAACCCTGAAGCAAGTTCTCTGATGTGGGGTGTCCTGTGTTATGATGCCAGATTTGTACTGACAGTGTACACAGAGTTGCGCTGAGGGGGAAAGAAATTAGTACTAACGTGTGGAGGGTTGCAAACTTTCATAAATCAGAGTGCAGATATAGGATACACAATAGGATTGAAATGGGTGTTTGTTACTGGTATTCAGATGTTTCTAAGGATTAATTTTTTCTTTACACGGTAATCTTGAATTCTCACTTGAGGTCGTGTCTTAGATGTCACTCTTTGATATAGTGACTTTCTCTGAATGTCTCTCCTGACCTGTTCTAGAAAACGTGTGGCTGCAAAGCAAGTGTGTGATTTCCCTAAGCTACAGAAGAAAACAGGTTGCATTAATGTGGGGAGGAAGGGCAAGAGAAGAGAAATGGGCAGAGTGAACTGACTCGCTAAAAGCATTCATTCTCTGGATAGACTTAGAGGACATCGCAATTCAGTGACAAGGATACATGCAGCCTTTGAACGCTTGAAGGCAGATCTGTGTTCAAGTCTTATCCCCACAGCCTGTTGATCAAGTGAGACTCAGGTCAGATCTCTTAAGCCAGCACCTCCCAAAGTGCAGTCCCAGACCAGCAATGTCAGCATGGCCAGGACACGGTAGAAATGCCAAATCTCTGGGACCAGTAGTAGGCATAATGGCTATGTTGCTGGACTCCAATGTAGTCGACCATGGTTCAAACCTGGACTTGGTGGCTTAAACTCATGCCAGGCCCGTGTGCGTACGTGCCCAAGATCCAGAGAGGAGAATGGAGGAGAAGGGATTGAGGTGTGGCCACCCCCTCAGAGGGTGATTTGTTGCTCTATTTCTCTCTGTCTCTTTCTGTCTGTCTGGCAAGTGCACACGCCCTATAGCGAAAACCTCTCAAAAAAAAAAAAAGTGTGTGACTGAGTGATCAACCACTATTGGTATATAATCTACTACTATTTTGAAATATATTAATATTATCTCTCTTGTACACACCTAGGTAGAAAACCTTTCTTAGTTCAACCAAGTACCCCATTGCCTCAGGAATAATAAGTTTCTAGAGACAATTTAAAGTAGGAAATGGTTCATGTTCAACCTTGAAAAGATGGACAATAGGTCATATCAGAGGAATAACAGCAAACTCAATCTTTTTTTTTTTTTCAGAGAGGTTTTTGCTATAGGGTGTGAATACTCACTGGAGAGACAGAAAGCAAGAAATGACCCCCCCCACCCAACGCCGCCCCAGGGAGATGGCCACACTGCAATCCCTTCTCCATTCTTGTCCTGGGATTTTGGGCACACATACGTACACACCTAATGTTAGTTTTAAGCCACTGGGTCTGGGACTCGAACTGCAGTTGACTATATGGGAGTCCAGTGACATAACTATTACGCCATCTGCTGGTTCCTCAGAGACAATAGTTAAAAAAGCCAAAGCTTCCTATTTGCAAGACCTTTTTGTATTTTTGAAAAATTTTGTAGGTAAAAACCAAATCAGAAAATATCCACTCATGCAAAAACTTGCACAAGTGTTCATAAAAGTATTATTTGTCCTAGTCAAACTGTAAAAACAATCGAAGTGTTAGTAGTGAGTGAATGGATAAGAAGTATCCATACAACAAAATGTTATGTAGCTACCAAAAGCAATGAAATACTGACACATGCTACAGCGTGGGAATAGCTGGAAATCATTATGCTAAGTGAAAAAAGCCAGAAACACAAGGCCACACATTGTATGGTTCAACTCATATGATATACCAGGAGTAGACACTAGTAGGTTCAGAATTCTATAAGACAGGCATCTGGTAGAAAGTTTGTTTGTTTTTTTGCTTTTCCAACAAAATCCCTTTTATTTTATGCTCAAGATAACATTAAAATATCAGATGGTATGCCTATGGGATTCTCAAACTCTGCTGGTAAAGTTATCTTCTCTTTGTTTCACATGTTGGGACAGTGAAAATCTTCTGCTGGCCCTCCATTCTGGGCAGCAGACATGAAGTTCTTTGCCATCCAGTTCAGGTATATTGGTTGCTCTGTTTCCTCCCAGGTAAGGTGACAGCCTCCCCCCTTTGGATTCAAGTTAATCTATAGTGATGGTATAAATGTGTTGGTTTCTCATTTGTGTCTCCTGTGATATGAGGTAGGTAAAGTTCCCATGATATTGGGCAAAACGAAATCTCTAGCCGTCACATGCTTTCCACCCTTTTTATTTTATATAAATGTTCTCTTAGAAATGGAATGACCCAAGCTTTGGAGTATTAGGCAATCTGGTATTGTCAAATCCATCCTTTCCCACACAACGGGAATTTTGTCACATGGCAAATAGCTAAAGAGCCTTTGCTTACAAGGACATAGACAGATGAGGATTGTGATAATCTTGGTGAGAACAACATTACAGGGTTTTTATGAGGATCAAATGTGGTTATGTGTGTGGGAAGAACCTAGAGAACTGCCCTTCCCTTGCACATTGTAACTCTTACCCACTGAACCCAGAGGACTCTTTCCCACTGAACCCAGAGGAGAGAAAGGGTTTTAGACCACATGAAGGAGCTTATTTTCCTCCCTAAAATTGATTTCCTTTTTTTGAGGATAACCTGCTGAGAATGGCCGCTGTGATGAGAAGAGACGTCACAATGCTCTTTCAGTGGCCGCGAATCACCCAGCCCAGAGTGTGTACAGCCTGAGGGAAACCAGACAGACTCGGCCAGAAACAATCACCGTGCCTGCAATGCTCAGAGCCAAGAATAATTCTAGAAATAATGTTCTAAGTCACATCAGCTCTAGAAACTTAACAGTGGTCTCAAGGCAGACAGGGTAGGAGCTTGGGGAAGTGTCTTTCAATGGAGTCAAATGAGAATTTTCCAAAATATAAGTATTCCGATTTAAGGTCTTAGAGTCACTTATTGACAGGGATCACCTTAAAGCACACCAAATACTGCTTAATCTTTAAAGGATTTTTCTAACTTACACATGCTTTTTCAAGGAGAGAGTTCTTTTTATGTGTTGCTATTGTTCCAAATCAGCCAAGAGCAGAGTCTATAATCACTACTTCTTCAAGATAAAACAGATGGGCCAGCAGACGGCATAGCTGTTATGTTGATGTGGCTATGTTGCTGGACTTCATCATGGCCGACCACAGTTCAAGTCCCAGTGGCTTGAAAATCATGCCAAAAGTGTGTGCATGTGTGCCCAAAATCCTGGGAGGAGAATGGAGAAGGGATTGTGGTGTGGCCATACCCCTGGAGGGGGGGGTGGTGATTTCTCACTTTCCCTCTCACGGTCTCTCTCTCTTTCAGACAAGTGAACTTACCTTAAGTAAAAAACCTCTGTTAAAAAAAAAAAAAAAGATAAAACAGGCAATAATAGATCTGGTAACTGAACCAAGACTTATATTCTTGAATTTTAATAATGTATAGGAGCTTCATCACATGTGTTAGTGTCACTAAACACTTGGTAAGAGCGTTAGCCAAATACATTCTCATTAAGGTACCGTGATCTTAATCATTCCCTGAAATAATGTCAATAATAAATCTGTTTCATATGTGCTGAAGTCTTGTTAGAATTTTTCCTTTTTAGTGATGAATGACAATGGCCTTTGACATCCCAGGTATTAGTTCAGTTCATCTCTATATGTTGACTAAGTACTTACTGGCTGAAAATACATCCTACTGTTCTTATCATACCACATAAATGAAGGTGTATTCTTTTCACTCTGTAAGTTATAAGAAATGTCATGTTTCTTGCATTTAAATCAAATTTAACCTATGTTCTCATCCTGTAAATTGGGTAGGAACATCTGTCTTTGTCATTTGTAATTCTTTTCCTCAGCCCCCAGATTATATGAAGATCCTAGGATCACTCACTATCTAGTATATTTAAGGAAAGCCCTATGGTCTCAGTTCACATTACTCACTACTGGTATTTTAATAATCGCGTCCCATTTGGTTCCTTGAAAGCACATAGCCTGACTGACTTTAGGCCAAGCTTGGATACTGGCTTTGACAAATGAAGGATCTTACTATACCATAGGGACCGTCAAAGCTTCATCTTCTTCCTGGTCCTGAAAGGAATTAATCAAAATCTTATGTTTCTTCTGATAGGCCCATATCTTCAAATCCAATCTCATTCTTTCACGTCCTTTACCCCCTCAGACTAACTGATATAGTTCTCCTACATGACCTGAGTTTTCTATTCATAGATATCTGAGGCCAGAGTGGGTGAGGTAGGGTGGTGGTTGAACTTTGATTATGGAATACCAGGCAATGCTGCATTCAGCCTGGAAACACAGAATTTCTAAGGTAAGAAAAATAAAGCTGTGACTACTCTTTTTCATATAAGAAAGAGAAGAATCCCTATGGAATGAGAGCAAAATAAATTATCCTATCAATTAACCTGTCATAATTGTAAATGTCACATTTGGTCCATAATCACTGAGAACAATAACTAGATGCAACTGAGAAGCATAAATTAGGAGGGAAGAGGAACATATTGAGCTCCTATTATACACTGGATGCTGGGACCCAAGTAGGTATTTCATGTTTCATTTAATCCTCACAATAGGTCCAGTAGGAAGGCATCATTATTTCCATTTTCAGAGAAGGAATCAGAGGCCCAGAAAGATTAAGTAACTTGCTATGACAGACATCCTTGGTTGCTAATCTCACACCCTCCCTCCCTTTTCTCCCATGTCTGTGTCTGTTGTAGAGACTGGAAGA
>NW_006203325.1:548388-579219 GCF_000334495.1 Tupaia belangeri chinensis | reverse complement strand
TAAGAGTCACTTTCTCAGCCTCCCTTATGGCCTTATGGCCCTGGGGCACAGTATTTGTGTATGAGACAAGTAGGAGGGTGATGGGAACTTCAGGGGGAGATTTGGCCACTCTTTTCCCTTTATTCATGCCTTAAGGTTGCCTATTTGTCTTTAGGCAGCTTTTTCCTCTGAGGCCTCAGTACTTTTCTGATGATGTTCATTAGTTCATGACATTTATTCTGTCTGGAGTGGCTTTTACTCCACCCCCTTCCCCACCCCCAAACACTTACCGTGTCCAAATTCTATTCTGGACCCAACTCAACTCTTACCTCTTTCCTGAAAACTTTTCTAGTCCTCCCAAATTCAGCGATTATTCCATCTCCTGTATTTCTACAGCATACAATCTTTATCTCCTCTATGGTTTTCATTGCAACCTTATACTAAAGTTGTATGTCTCCGTGTTTGCGTTTCTTTCTTTTTTAAAAAGAATTATTTTATGTAACTTATTTATTTTTTATTTTAACTTGACCAGATAGAAAGAGAGAGAGAGAGAGAGAGAGAGAGAGAGAGAGAGAGAGAGAGAAAGTGAGAAAGCAAGCCACCAGGTTCAGGACTCGAACCATGGTCAGCCAGGTGGGAGTCCAGCACCCTTAACTACCACACCACTTGCCGGCCCCTCCATGCTTGTTTTTCTCTGCTGTCATATAAAGCCTCTTGGCAGGGCCTATTTATATTCTCCAGAAAAGCCTAGCACAGTGCCTTATAGTAGGATTCAGTCAATATTTTGAATGAGTAAAAGAGAATCTAAGATCAGATTTGGCCTTGGGGACCACCAAGGTGAGATCAGAAGAATGTTATGCACTGGTCCTAACACACTGAAACCAGCTGAATGCATGACAGGCACTGCCCCTCCCCAGATTTGGATCATATGAAATAATTATCTTTTGCATAAACCACTATTTCTGGGGTATTGTCTGACTTAGAAGTCCATTCCCATCCCCCACCCCCCCATGCTTCCCAAGCCTACAGAGCTGCCTGGCTCTAAAACCCACCATACCACACAGATAACACAATTAAGTACATATACATCCAGACAGTATGGAACTACCTGCCAGTGGGCAGAGCACGTCTGTGTTTTGAAGAAAGTGGAAGTGTAAATGAATAGGTATTAAGTTATTTGTGAGAAGGGATTAAGGCCCCTAAATAGAACCAAACCTGAGCAGAGCATGGATATGTGGATACATTAAAGAGAGGCAAATATAGCCTTCTCTCACTGTAGCAGGAAAATAATTTCAACTTATAGAAATTTCTGGGAACCAGTCAGTGTGGGAATCAAAAAACTGAGTCCGGTGACCACCATTTTCAACAAGGTTATCGTTCTGAGTTTCAGTGATTTTTAACTCAAAAGAGGAGATTTTCCATGTGTTTTGTGAATACCTGGGGCTGCCCCTGACATGGAAGGGTTGGCAGAAAGCTGCCAATTAATTCACACCTGCGGATGGCTAGAATTTCTGCCAATGTACAGCTCTTTAGAGAGCATTTAGCGACCCATGATTCAAAGTACTTTAGTTTTCTCCAACTAAATTTGCTTTTTCAAAGTAGATGGAAAGTGAACTAGAAGATGTTCTCTTAGATACATTTGGGACAGGCATTGAATACCCATGTCTGAATTGAGAGGGAGGTAGAATGATTGAGAAAACGACAACAACAACAACCAGAAAACAAGGTTATAACATGAGCTATGGACTGAATTCTATTAGTTGAAGTCTTAACTGACCATTAGAGTAGAATCTTAACTTGACAACGTTAACACCCTTATAAGAGGAAGAGATCTCTTTCTCCCTTCCTCCACAACAGGCACCAAAGAAAGTCCATGTGAGCATGCAGTGAGAAGGTGGCCATCCACAAGTCAGGAAAAGAGCCCTCTCCAGAACCTCACCTGACTGTTACCCTGGTCTCAAACTTCCACCCTTAGAACTGTGAAAAATACATATTTGTTGTTGAGGCCACCGAACCTATGAAATTTTTTATTATGGCAACTTGAGTTAAGATATAGAAAATATTAATAAGAAGAGCAATGAAGAATTTAATTTTGAGAAATTCATGGGGAGTACTATGGGCTATTGGCTTAATGTAGTGGCATTTGCTTTTGAAAACAAGACCATTTTAAGAGCTTTTTGATTTGATTGATCTGTTTGTACCCTGAGAATTACCTTTGTCAGGGAGGTCCAAAAGAAAGAGGAGCTTTAAGAAGCTCTAGGACATGTTTGCATGCCCAAGTGCATTTGCAATTTTTTTCTCCATCTAATTAGTCTCCTAGAGAAGATACTAAAAGAACCTTATGCTGTTTTCCTTTCATAGCTCCATGCTATATATTTTGCTCTGGCAGAATCTCTACTTTGAATTGAATTGGTATTTGTACTGGTCTACATAATAGCAGGAGGTAAAATGACCACCAATTTTCCTTTTTTTAGGGCACATTTTGTACCCTTGAAGGCATCAAAGATCTGAAAAATCAGAGGTCAAGCAACAGTGTTTTTAAAAAATATTTTTTCTTTATACATGACAGCATGCACACATCAGAGTGAAAGAGAGGAAGAAAGAGTAGCATCCACCACAGGATCTGATCACGTAATGGTCCCCTTCTTTCAGTCTTCCAGACCACTGGATCCTGTGCCCTTGCGAATGTGCCTGGCATGTTTCAGCCTGACCTGCTGGAGATTTGAACCATGGTTTCCATGTGGGATCCAGCTTCTCTTAAGCAGCTGACCTCAGCAGGTTTTTCTGATATAACATTATGATACTTAATATTTTCTTTAAATTGACTTGTCTTTTAAAGTTACACACATTAAAAAAAATAATATCTGTGAATTAATGAGTCTGGTGGGCTAGTTATTATGTTTTTTCATTACATGTTAAATATATAGCTATTAAAATTAAAATATAGTTAATTCTTGCCACCTAAATCTACTTTGTGTTATACCTGGGATACCTAGGGAAATATTGTAAAAGCCCTGAGGAGTTTTAGTTGAAAACACAAGTTTGATTGTGTCCCCCCTGAAATTAACATGCTAAAATTTAGTGAATTATTGTAATGATGTTAGGAGAACAGACTTAATCCAATTACAATGTTGAAAGGTGGGGGCCTTTGGGAGTTGATTAGGCATCAGGGTGGTGCCCTCATGATTGGGTCCTGGTGGGTTTATAAGGAGAGAGAGCTGAGACAGAGACATGCTCTTCTCACGCTCCTTTCCTCCACTAGGTTGTGATGCATTCTCACCAAATGCAGCCTGTTGACCTTCAAACCATGAGCTAAATAAACCTCTGTTTTCTTACATGACCTCTGGCCCCCCCTGCCGTTAGCAACAGAATGGATTAGAATGAAAATCCCAGATGTGTAAAGCTGCTGTTTACCTAATAACATTTCTGACTGATCATGATGTATCATGAAAAAGTTGTAACTTTTTATGTTTGAGAAAGCATTACACAGGTGATTTCCTCTAAAATTTAGACATTTTTTCTTTCATTTATTTATTTTTACATTTTTCCACAAACATTTACTTTACATAGCAAAATATTTTAGCTCATACTCCATAGTTCTTGACAGTTTACAAACAACTTTCGAAATTTCGAAATACTGAATTTTAAAGATAATGTTCAAAATTTCTTATAATTTCTTATAATTTTCTATAATTTTATGACTATAACAACAGAAGCAGTAAATTACTGATAATGTTGTATTTATAGTATTATAATGGCCTTAAGTGTCTGTTTTGTTAGTAAAATTTCAGTCTACAGTTTGCTTGCTTGTATGGGTCACGTATAGGTTCTTTTTCTTTTTCTTTTTTTGTCTAAAACTAAAACTAGATGTGGTACATGACTTTTTTAACTATTCCAAGGGAATCCTAAAGAAATTCGCAGTTGAATCTCTGATTTAATCTTTCCCTCTTTTTTTCTTTTTTCCCTTTCTTGCTTATTTCTTTGGTGAGAGAGAGAGAGAGGAGAAAGAGAGAAGCACCCCCACAATAGGGTCTCCAGGCCTCGATGTATCCCTAGACTCAGCCTGCCGGCATCATGGACACATGTGCCCATTGCGCTCCGGGAGGTCCCAGGACATGAAACTTTCTGGACCCACCTTTCCCATGTGGGTTCAATTACTTTACTGCTTATGTACCACCTGGCTCCAATTATTTCTTAAGTTTAGTTAGCTGCCAACTATCTCCAAGTCCTTCCCTCAGACAATATCTCCTTTACATACTGCTGCTGGGTTAATATTACTTAGTATTTCAGTTCCCTGATTAAAAACTTTTAGTCACTCCCCTTGGTGGTTGTTATTACAAAGCCCTCTCAACACTTTATCTAGCTCTTCTTTAGGCATCTTCAGACCAGTCATTTTGAGCTGCTTATTCTTTGTGTTTATTTAACTTTCTCTTATGTTATTTGAGTCATGCTGTCTACACTTGAAATTGGCCTGTGCTCCACCCCCTGTGTCTCAGTTTTACCACCACATTTTTTTCTTCAAAACTTGTCTTATCCCCCTGAACAGACACATTGCTTCACCTCCAATTCCACCTCACTTGATTCCTCCTTTACGGCTTCTGTTGCAAGCCAGTCTGGTAACTACGTGTGTGTACAGTGTGTTCTTCTCTGATATTATGTAAGGCCATTGGGGAAGGGCCTATATGTGTATTTTTCTCCAGAAAAGCCCATCATACTATTTGTCATTTAGTAACAGCTAGTAAATATTTTCTTTTTTCTTCCTTATTTTGCCAAAGGGCACATGAACTCAGCAGAAAGAGAGAGAGAAAGAGAGGGAGAGAGAGAAAGGAAGAAAGCACCTCCACTGTGGTCACATTCCAATATTTTGTCTATTTCTCTATCTTGTTGAAATTTGGGGCATGCATGCATATGTGCCTGGAGTATTTTTCAAGCCACCAGGTCTGGGACTTGAACTGCACAGTTGACCAGAGGGGAGCCAGCTTTCTTAAGCACTAAGCCAAAGGGATGACCCAATATTTCCTTTGATAAGTAAATACCTGAGAATCTGAAGGCAGCTCTGTGTGTGTGTGTGTGTTAAGAAAATGCCTGATATGTATTACAAATATAGATGTAATGCATTTGAAATATATAGCAATTAAATCAACTTGGTGTGAGTAAGCCAGGTATTATGGCAGCCTTTGGGACCTAGAAAGTTTTAACTATAGCAACAAAGGCTATAGCAATTCCAGTCTCCAGGAACAGTTGTGGATTCTCTCAGATGTCTCTAGAGCCATGATCCCCAAAGTGTGTCCTTGGACCAGCAGCATCAGCATCTCCTGGAATTATTTAGAAACGTAAATTCTTGGAAACCTTCCCAGACCTACCACATCAGAACATCTGGCAGTGGAGTCCAGTAATCTGTTTCAGCCCCTCAGATGGTTCTGATATATACCCAAGTGAGAGAACACTGGCTTATAGAAAGTTCCAGAAGGGCTGCTATTTCATCTTGACTCCTCTTGGTTTAACCTAAGTAAGGCTTTTATAGTTACAGAATGATTGAGTGTAAATTCCATAAAAGTAGAGAATCACAGCATGCAATAACACTTCATCTTAGTGCATGAATCAACAGATATCTAATGAGAAGCCTGTCTTTGACTTCCCATCGTATTTTGGCTTATAGGGAGCTCATACCAGCCTGGCAAGTGAACAAGGGCGCATGCATTTGGGTAAAGTACCCTGGTTCTGAGAAGGTTATGTGAAAAGTAGCAGGGCCTCTAAGTTTCCTATCAGCTAACTTGCAAAGGCCATCCTGGGACTGCTTGGCTTGGTTAAAGAATGTTTGTTGACTCCAAGATACCTGACGTGCATTTCTGATCTCTCAGATGTATTAATATGATAGTGCTTGGATACATACCCCGATGCAGCAGCCAGTGCTGGCTCACTTGTCCAAGACGCATTTTTCCTTTCTTGAATGCTGGCCGTGCCCCAGTTTTGTCCCAGTGTCCGCCCCTCCTCCAGATCTGATTTGTCAAAGCCAATTATGTTGGTTTCATTCTCTTGACAGTGACTCATGAAATACTGGGCCAGTGTTGATTGCATATTTATTGTCAAGGATCTTCAAATGGTAGACACCTTAATGGTAATTCATTTTAAATGAATTATTCTGAACATGAGAAAACCCATAGGTTTCTGTGAAGATTTTCTTTATTTTCAGTAAGAGATGCACAAGGGGAAAATGGCTGGTGCCTTTGGACTTTGGAGCATGAGGATGTGATGCTTGGAGCTGAGGCAGCCTTCCTGGCACCACCATGGCCTTCTATTTAGCTCTGAGGATGGTGGAACAGGACAGTGGAGTGAGGCTCGGCCCAGGCCCTGTTAGTGCTACTGAGACACTGAATTAAGCACCCTGAAGTTGCCCAGGTCAGGGCTTTGTGATAGAAGATAATAAATACCCTTCTGCCTAACAGTTATTAACTCTAAGTGTATTCATAGTTACCATTTATTTATTCTTGCTGCTCTTCTCACCTTAATTTCTTTTGAAAAGTAAAACGGACTGATGTGATCACATGTTTAAATTCCTAACAATTGATGATTCTTTACTCAAAGCATCTGTGTATGGGATTCCAAGATCAAGACAAGGTTTAGTGGGGGTGGAATCTGAGATGCACATTTTGCATAAGTTAGGGTTGTTTGAGGTCCAGAAGTTATCAACTGGGGAACTGGGATCCAGAGCAAGAATTCCTAGGGGAGAGCCTAAGGCCTAACCCTAGAGCACAGAAAAACCACAGATCCATAGAGAGAGATAAACATTGAAGATAATATAAGAATCAGTGGGACCAGCAGATGGTGTAATGGTTACATCTCTGGACTCCCACGTAGTTGAACACGTTTCAAGTCCCGGATCCAATGACTTAAAACTCAGAGCAGGCGCGCGCGTGTGTGTGTGTGCCAAAAATCCCGAGAGGAGGAGAAATGATTGCGGCAAGGTCACCTCCCCTTGGGGGTGATTTCTTGCTTTCTGTCTCTGTCTCTCTCTGTTTCTCTAGTGAGTGTATATGTCCTATAGCAAAAAATCTCTCTCAAATAAAAAGAAGCAGGCACAGGACAGGTCAGAGACAGTGTGATGAGTGACCTGCTTGCCTACAAACAGAGCATGCGGTATGTGTAGTGTGCACAGGGCCTTCAAGGCCGAGCTTAAATGATATGTTAGCCTTGCATACCACAGGGTCAGCTGACTCCTTGGGGGCCTTACAGGGCCAGAAACCCTTTGTCCAGACTTACTGAATTTCCTTTCTGACCATCCATCACGTGAACTCCTTAGCCTGGCCTATAGTTTAACCTCATTAACATCTTTTCTTTCTCTCTAGTTGTCCCCTTACTATTTTCCAAACCCACATGTTTCAGTTCTCTGTCTTTATATCACAGTAGTGCTGTTTCTAAACTTTTGGATGTCTCGAGTCTTGAAAAACATTTAAATTAGCCACAAAATACAGTAAAGGGACAGTTGCCTTGGTTTCTAGCATTTTTGAGTCAATATTGCCATCTAGTGGTAAAATAATAAACCATGCGTCTTGAAACGGATTGAGGGAAAAGTCATGATGCGTTTTTCTATGCAAAAATATGTCATGACTTTACTGACGGCCCAATATTTTTCTTGTTGGTTGCATATTTATTGTCAAGGATCCGCAAATATTACTCTTATTTTGAACAAGGAGACACCTTAATGGTAATTCCTTTTAAATGAATTACTTCGAACATGAGAAAATTGAGACTTAGGGAAAGTTATTTTGGTGACCAGTGTCTTTGAAGTCCTCTAAATTAATTATTGACCTGTAGAACTTGATTCAGATTATCATTTTTTTTTTAAATTCCTAATTATTTCTTTTGGGCTGGCAGGTGGTATGGTGGTTAAGAAGCTGTACTCTCACATGGTTAACCACGGTTTGAATCCTAGACCTGGCAGCTTGCTTTCTCAGTTTCCCTCGCAGGCTCTCTCTCTCTCTGGTCAAACTAAAAAAAAACCAATAATGAATTAAATTAAATAAATATTTCTTTTAAAATTCTTAATTATTTCTTTTAAGGTTTTGGTTGCTCTCTTAGTTTTTCTCAAGTTTTGAGAAATTCTTACCAATTCAGACACTTCCTGGTGGTAATTGTAAAACAACAGAAATCAGTTTCAAATGAGTCAAAAGCTATATTACTAGGGGCCGGCAGGTGGTGTGGTGGTTAAGAACACTGGACTCCCTTATAGCCGACAGCAGTTCGAATCCTGAACCTGGCGGCGTTCTCACTTTCCCTCTCTTTCTCTCTCTCTTGCTCTGTCTCTCTCTGGTCAAATGGCAATAAATAGATAAAATAAAGTTAAATAAAATAATTCTTTCTTAGAAACAAGTTATATACTTCCCCCTTTTTGACATGCCTGTTTTGCTTGTTCTGCTCCACGTCTTTCTTAGTGACTTGTCAGCCCACGAGGATTCCTTTCTCTTGTGGGTATGTTTCAATACAGTACAAATATTTTCACTCATTCTGTTCCATCCTGCAGTGTGGATGCCATTTGGGGCAGGTTCGCAGTGAAGCCTGGGATTCTGAATTGCCACCCAGCTTCCCAAAAGATGTCAAAACTCCTGCTCTGGGGTCACACTTTAACTCATAAAGCTTTATAGAACAATAATTGCATTCTTGGTCGCTTAAAACTGTTCTTTAGAATGGATCTAAAATCTCTTTGGTGAATGAGGTGCGTATGGGAGGATTCAACTGACTTAAGCAGCATCTCAGCTGAAGTGGCCAGTTGCGTTTTGGCTGCCATGTGGTGCTGCCTTGTGAAAATGCTGCTGCTTGACCTGCTTAACAAGACCACATCAGGAAGCTTCCTGCCCTCCGTCATGTCCACTGGCGCTCTCCGGGGAGTCAGTGATAACGGGGTGTGGCGAATGTCCCACTAGCAGTGATCCTAGGCTTGACTGCTGTGTTTAAGCTCTGCATTTGATTGCACATTGGGATCACCACTGGGACCACCTAGGAAGCTATAGAACAAACCTATGCTCAGGTCCTACCCTGGACACCAGAGTTTTAAAATCTTCCCAGGTGATTCTAATGTGTAGTGAGACTGAGAACCACTGTAAAGCTATTGGTGTGCAATAGCCAGAAGGATGGCAGCTTCCTCACCTCTTCTGCCTCTCATCACCAGTTCAGTCTCATACAGTGGCTTAGGGAAGTCTGTGCTGGAGAGGGATTCAGTTCCAAGCTGCTCGAGCTGGTAGGCATTCTCTCAGGCCCTTCCTCACAGTTACACCCCAACGGGATGAGATGCTTTAGAAATCCAGTCCCTTCCCCAAGTTCCCAGGACTTGGTGAACTTTGTACCACGTCTCAGGGTCACACCCACTGCTATCCTCTAGGTCACTTAGGTCATGCGATAGGCTGCTGCATCCCAGAAACAGTTTCGGCTTTTCTAAGAACAAGCGCTGGATCAGCTTTATCTCCTGGGAGTTGAATCAGAGGGTCTGAATGTGTTTGTGAGGCTTGTAGAATCAGAAATGTTGTCTTTTCCTTCCAGAACTTTGTTAGGATGGCTTTTTAAAGGCTGTTCTGCTATATATGTATATCTCCAAGACTGTAATCCATGAGCTAGAAACTGTGTAATAAGATGTTAGTTTCTTATTCCAGTTAAAGAAATAATCGATAATGTCCAATTTGCTTAAAGATGAAAAGACATTTACCTTGGTTCTTGAGTCTTCATCTTTTTCCATTAGGTATTTATCAGAGAGACAGACAGAAATAGAGATAGAAAAGGGGGGACGTGGATTATACAAAGGATTTCAAAACATTTGTAGAGAAAAAGAAATTAAAGTAATAGTTTATTTTGGTGCAAAAAATATAGAAATCTATATATGGAGTTTTCATAATATGCATTTTCCATGCGTTTTTCAAAGGGCTTACCTGGTTCAACTGTCTTCATTTATTTAACTCATCTCTCCACAACTTATTTATCACCGAAGTGTCAGGACACCATTTCTACTAGGTCATTCGACAAGTGAATGTTATGAATGTTCAGCAAACTTATTTTTAAATTAAAAATAAAATATATAACATATTATATATAATAATTGTTATATATAATACATGTGATATAATTGTACATATTTGGGGATATAATGTGCTTTTTCAGTATAAGAATAATGTGTAATTATTAAATTAAGGTAATTATTATATCTATCACTTCAGACATTTGTCAATACCTTGTGCTGAGAACATTCAAAATTCTTTTTTACCTACACTTAGATATATAACAAATTAATGTTAACTATATTCACTCTATTGTACTTTATAACACTAGAAATTGTTATTCTTAGCTATCTGTAATTAACAAACTTTTATTGACTGCAATTATGGACGATGTAAAGATGAATAAGACCGAGTTCTTCCTCTCCAATGACTTAGAGTACTGAGACAGAGAGGGCAAGTGACCTGGTTACTGAGTCGGCTCTGAAGCAGACACTATTGCTTCTCTGTTCAACACCCACTCCTTCTGTCTTCCTGGCTATGGGACCTTGATTGAAAAAACAAAAACAAAACCAACAACAAAAAACAGACACAGCAATATGTTCAACGAAGATGTACCTCCCTAAGGGCAGGTGCCATTATTAGTTTAAGCCAATCCTGTAATCCCAGCCCCCTTTGCTATGGTTTGTTGGAATGACCATGTGGCTCTGTTCTGGCCAATGAAACACAAATTAGAACCTTCTAGGGAGAATACCTAGAAAGGATTTCTTCACTAATCAAAAATGAGAGACAAATGGGGCTGGCCCTGTGACCTACAGGTTAAGGGAGACAGATTCTACATGGCCAACCATGCTATTTGAATCCTGGCCCCTGTGGCTTAGAAAATATGCTGGGCATGTGTGTGTGTATGCCTGAAATCCCGACAAGATGGAGTAATGGAGGAGAAGGAATTGTGGAGTGACCACTCCCCACTGCAGGTGCTTTCTCCCTCTCCTTCTCTCTCTTTTTTCCCTGGTGAACACATGGGCCCTCTAGCAAACAACAACAACAACAACAAAACAAACTAAAAAAAGCAAAAAAGAAAACTTCTTCTCTTGCTGTATTTGAGTGTGGTTTCTGAGCTGATAGTGGTTGGAGTTTGAGGGGCAGTATTTCTAACTCATTGGATCAGTGGACAGATAAAAGGAAGTTACACCCTTGAGAACACTGCAGAACAACTGAATTAATCACACCACCAACTTTCTCCAGAACTTTTGTTCTGAGTGGTAACAGTGATAATTTCATAATCATTTCAGGCACGTTTAGTCAGCCATTAAATTACTGGCACTCCCCCCCCCCCCCAAAATGTTAACTATATTCTGTTATATGTTAACTGATAAGGGATTTTGATAAAGTTAAGTACAGATCCGTAAAGAAGCACAGAGGTAATTTGGCCAGGGGAAATCAGAGCATTTCCTAGATGAGGTAAACTTTGAATTGTGTTTTGAACAAGTAGAAATTCACTAGATAGGAAGAGCAAGGAAAGGTGTCTAGACAGAGCAAGGGCAGGTAAAATGGTGCAAAGGTATGAAGGCCACAGCCTCTCTAGACTAGTAGATGGTTTTAGATGCCCAGAGAATTTTAGATGCTCAGTAGACTAGTAGACTAGATTTGTGACAGTTATGGGTTTAACATTCATTTCCATGTGATCTTTAAAAGGTTTTATATTAAGATTATTGTCTGCACTGTATAGTAAACTGTACTTAATTAGTCCAAGACTTGAATCCATACCTGGGTGGCTTTGAGTCTTGGAAGTGGAGAACCACATGGCAGGGAGCAGGCTTCACTGACTACAGAACACACAGCTCGGTTTCCAAGGTCTTTGTTGTTTGCTCATAACTTGGGAACTTTCAAGAAGCATTAGAAATTTGGTTGTTTTGCTAGCCCAGGTCATCTGAGAAGTAGATGCCAAGACATGATTAAACATATAAGAATTTTATTAGGGGAGTTGCCTCGAGAGAGGGAGTAGGGTGAGGCCAACAGACTGGGATGCAATTGTGATGTAGAGACAAGGAGAGAGAGAGGGAGGGCGGGTTGGGTGGAAGTGTCCTCACAACGGTGCAGTCTAAGGAAGGGTCAGAAAGGCCATGTGGGTGTCCTCAAGCCAGTTACTATCAGAGATGTCCTAGTCTCCCAGGAATGGGCCTCAGTGTCTCTGCCCCACTCAAAACAGCCAGGAAAAAATTACAGCCTCAGCACACACATGGCGATGGGTTTTAGAGCACAGCTGTTGGGAGCCATTACACTCCCTGAAGTGGAACATCTCAGTCTCTTTACAAAAAATTGTTAAGAAGGAAAACTACTAGGACTATTGAGGAAGATAAACAAACAAATTTTTTTTTTTTACTTTTTATAGGTAAAACTGTTAACCTTTTGGAGAGTCATAGAACCCTTTCACAGTTTGTTTTCCACTATGGACAAACATCATTCCTTGGCCTCAGCTCAAATTCCTTTTTTTATTTTTATTTTTTGAGAGGTTTTTGCTATAGGGTGCATGCACTCGCCAGAAAAGACAGAAGAGACAGAGAGACAGAATGTGAGAAATCACCCCCCAGGAGTGATGGCCACACCGCAATCTCTTCTCCTCCATTCTCCTCTTGGTATCTTGGTCACGCACGCACATGCACCCGGCATGAGTTTAAGCCACTGGGTCTGGGACTCAAACCTTGGTCGGCTACATGAGAGTTCAGCAACATAGCCATTACGCTAACTGCTGGTCCCTCAAATTCCTAAGCACCCAGCTTTTCCACAGCAGGGCTCCCATTATCTGCTGCTGCAACCCTCCACCGTTCTCTGCTTGCTGACATCTGACTGCCATGGGCCAACTGCTCATCCTACAATACTTCTCGGATAGGTTCACAGTGCAGCAGCTGCACACACACCTTCACTTGAAAGGCACCTTGCCTACGAATACTTGTGTCTCGCTCCTAGTCTCTGAACTATCTGTGAAACCTCCCTGAGTGTTAATTCTTAGACTACCTGAAGGATGAGCTTGCTTCTGTATTTAGATCTTGACTGTCTTCTTGCCCACCTGGTCAGCCAGAGCCTCTTCCTGTCTTCCTTAATGTGAGTCCTTTGTCTGAAATTGGGGGTTGGCAGTTAAGATTGATCTTGATTTCATTCTCAACCCATAAGGGTACACAAGCCCTCTTTTTATGTTCCCCTCGACCATGTGCTCACATCATCATAAAAACCAAACATATAACACATACATAGTCTCACACACACAGCAGTAAAAATATGCATGTGTTGATTATCCTTGTTCATGGTAATTTATGCTCTATGAGGTTGCTGTGAGCATTCGAATGAGTGATTATAGAATCATTGGTCCTAGGGAAAAATTGAACACACATACACCTCTCACATAGATTATAATCTTATATCCCAAAACTAACTCACTTGAGTAGACTTTTTTTTTTTCAAAAGAGGAAAAGGAGTTTGCAAGTGTTCAGTGATATACCCGAGACTCCCCCACTAAGAGATGCCACAGTTGAGATTCAAATCCTATCCAGTTGGGCCAGAGCTAAAGCCTCTAGCACCACCTGCCCAGACACTGCTGCTTATCTGTATATGAGAGCTGAAAAGCCAGAAGGCAAAATATCCTTTCTTGTCTCACCTTGGCTGGTGAAATGTGGTTTTTGGGGAAACCCCAATTTTTTGCATCTACGCATGTGTGTGAATGACCATTAAGACATATAAATATTGATTTGGGGTTACAAATAATAATCAGTAGGCAAATACAGAATCCGTGAATAATGAAGATGGATGGTTCAAAGTTAAAAACAAAACCAAAAAATCCATAAGGGCCAGCAGGTGGCATGGTATCTAAGGCACTGGACTCCCACATGGCTGACCATGGTTTGAGTTCTGAACCTGGCCACTTGAAAATCATGCTGGGCACGTGGGTGTGCATGTCCAAAATCCAGAAGGAGAATGGAGGAGAAGGGACTGTGGCATGATCATACCCCTGGGGGGGGGTTATTTCTCTCTGTTTCCCTCTAGCAAATGCACACACCCTGTGGCAAAATAGAAAAAAATCCATAGTCAAAACGTACAAAGAAAGTGTACCATGCAAAGTATGTCTCTCATGTGTCTGTCTCCTCCACACTCAGATCCTTCATTTCTCCCAGCCCCTCAACCTCCTCAGGAAACTGCTATTGTCAGTCTCTTATTTATCCTCTCGGAGGTGACATCTCTCTGTAGTGAACAGTTAAGGATAGAGGGTTTGCATTTGAACAGCTCTACCATCCCAAACATATGCAAACACAGACAGGTTATTAAAACTCTCCAAGCCTCAGTTTCCTCAACTCTGGAGTGGAGGCAATAATCTTACCTCCCAGGTGGGCTGAGAGGACTAAATAGTCCCCTTACATAAAGTACGTGTTACTGTGAATGGTTGTAGGGTGGCCATGATCTTCACCTACAAAGCACCGAGCTTCCCAAGGCCCTAATTCTGCACTGTGGTTCTGATTTCTGTCCCACTGCCTGTGACTCCTACTTGTCCACAATGTGGAGACCAGTTTCAGAGTGAATTAACTGTAGTCAGTCATTCTATGCTTATCAAGCTAACATTTCTAGTTAGAGGATTTATGGAAAGGACCATAGAGATTTTTTTTTAAAGGGCTGGTATAGGGGCACTGGACTCCCATGTGGCAGACTGTGGTTTGAGTCCTGGACCTGGAAGTTTGCTTTCCCATTTTCCCTTTCTCTCTCTCTCTCTGGTCAAATAAAAAAAAATAAATAAGTAATAATAATTATTAATATTAACACTTAATAATTACTTATGAGTAGTAATTTTTGAAAAGGGCTGATATAAATCAGGGTTTAGTGTTAACGAAAGCCAAACACAGAAAGAGGAAGCAGGAAGGCGGAAGCTAAAGGAAAAGAGAGGGGCACTTCCTGTTTCGAGTCACTGTAGCAGTATCACCTGACCAAGCACGAGTACCCAACAATGCACCCAGTGCTTTTTCCTTCTTTGAAGCGGAAGTGTATCCTTAGTGGAGAAACCAGTTTCCTCTCAGAAAAACCAAGCACTCTGCCTATCCAAATGCATGTCAGGTGTTGATTCTACTCAAAAGGATCTATGTGAAGCAAATTCCCTTGGAAGAATGAAATAATCTACCCTCCACCCCCCAGAAATTGTAATTATTTTTCAATGATACATATATTTTCATTTATTAGATGTGCTGTCATTGGCAGACCTTCTAGGAAGGATTTGACCCATGAGCTAGCAGTTTTAAAAAGAAAGTCAGCTGTAGCTGACTCGAGTCTTTTATGCAGTAAACCAGCTAGCACAAAAATAAAATTAAAAATAAAATAGAAGACTGTGTCAAAGGGTTACAAATCTTCAGCTGAATCACTTCACTGCTTTATGTTTCTGGGCAAAGCCTTCTGAAGAGTAGTTGTTTCTATGAGAGTTGGGAATATCAGTATTTCTCTGCCTTGTTTGTCTTTGAGATTTAATTCCTGTTAACTTTAAAGAGGAACAAGATAGCACATACCTCAAGTTTTTGTTGGGGGGGCTTCAGATACTTATCTGCCATTTGATTTTATCTAATTGATTGATACTATATTGCCCAGGCTGGCCTCAAATTACAGGTCTCCCACCTTGGTCTCCTAAGAAACTGGGATTGTAGGCATGTGCCACTGTACCCAGTCTGCCGTTTTTGTTTTGAAAATTCATTTTATTCAGACCAGCAGGTAGCCTGGAGGTTAGGGTGGCTGGATCTCACATGGCTGACGTCACGGTTTGAATCCTGAACCCAGCGGCTTGGAAATCACACCAGGCACACGTACATGTGCATCCAAAATCCCAAGAGGAGAATGGCGGAGAAGGGAATGTGGGGTGGCCATCTCCCTGGAGCATTATTTCCCTTCTTTTTCTCTGTCTCTCTGGAGAGGGCACATGCCCTATAGCAAACAAACAAACAAACAAATATTCCGGATAACGAGTGCATACACACATAAGAAGAGAGAGAGGCACCTTTGATGGATACTGTCCCACCACAATCCCCTTCCCTGGCCCTCCAGCTCACCGGGACCCTGGGCACATACGAACGTACTCGGCACATTTTCCAGCTGATTTGGGGATCTGAACCTGCAGTTGGCCATGTGGCTTCCAGCACAGGTTTAGCTTGCTACTGTGTCACCGGGCTAGGCCAAACCTTTTATTTTCTTATTTTTTATATTATGTCAGAGGGTATATGAGAGAGAGAGAGAGAGAGAGAGAGAGAGAGAGACAGAGAGAGACTGGAAGACAGAGAACACGGCCCAGTGGAGCCTGACAGTACTGCAATTCCCGGTTCTCCAAGTCTCTCTCCTGCCAGGATCGCAGTAGCACTCACTTGCCAGCCGTGCAAGTCGCTGGGACAAGGACTGAAACCTTGGTTGGCCATGTGAGACCCTGCTTCCTCTGCACAGGGCTGAATCACATTACAAACAAACAAACAAACAAAACACAGTCCTGTTTCTTCGCTTGCCCAGGAGCGGCTGTCATCCTAAATATAAATTCAGGCAGAATATCTAAAATGTGCTTCAACTTTTTCTGTACCCATTAACTTTTGGTAACTATGTAGCCCCAAAAGCTAAGGGAAATAAGATGTATTGTGACATCGAATGAGTAAATTCCTCTTTTCCATTTTTGAAGCCTTAGCTCCAGACCTATACTTGGTGGTGGGTGCATTTTGTAACTCGACTCCCCAGAATTCCTCACTGTAAGTATTATATTGTGGGGTACTTGCTACCTATCCCCTCGATTCCCCAGTTCAGATCATGATATGAGAAAAACCAATCATTAGACACTGCCCATAACTTTTTCTCTGTCCTGGACAAGTTCCCTAAAGGGAATTCTTTTTTTGGTGAGCTCTACCATAATTTTCAAAAAATATTTTCTGTTTGAAAAATCTCAGTGAGATGAAGGGAAATTCTCATTTCATCAATCAGCTCTGTTTAAAATGTACTAAATCTATAGATGAGATGCTATTTCTCTGTCTCAGTACCGCTTTTGTTCTTACTGTGTGCTTACCATTAGATTCTCCACCCATCCCCACATGAATCAATGGTCCTTAACAGGAAAACAAGTTCCCGACCTGTGCCCACTGATGTTATTGCATTTTCTTTTGAGAGATTTTTGCTATAGGGCACGTGCATTTGCCAGTGAGAAACAGAAAGCAAGAATTCACCCCCCCAAGAAGGCATGGCCACACCACAATCCCTTCTCCTCCATTCTTCTCTCAGGATCTTGGGCACACATACATAAGTGCCTGCTATGGGTTTTAAGCTGTCAGGTCCGGGACTCAAACCACAGTTCAACTATGTGGGAGTCCAGCAACATAGCCATTACACCATCTGCTTGTCCCATCTCTCTCTCTCTCTTTTTAAAAAAAATGTTTTCTCCATAGGGCACATGTACTTGTCAGAGAGAGAGGCAGAGGAAAAGTGAGAAATTGCCCTCTAGGGATGATGGCCATGCTGCAATCCCTTTTCCTCCCGTTTCATCCTGGGATTTTGGGCATGCACGCACATGTGCCCAACGTGGTCTTCAAGCCACTGGGTCCAGGACTGAACAGTAGTTGGCCACGTGGGTGTCTGGTACCTTAATCATCATGCCAGCTGCTGCCCCCTTCCCTACTTATCTTAAAATGCCAATTGTTCATAAAAGTTTAGTACTTTATCATTGCTAATGAATTACGACACTCTTCACAACTGACCATTCACACTGTTTAGAAAGGTGCTGATTTATAATAATTACTGCTGCGGTTCATAATAGTACCCTTCACTTGGGCCCCACAAGCACACACACAAATATAAAGTTATTCACGAGCTAATGAGCACTTCTGTCTCAGGCAGAGCCTGACCCTGAAACCTGAACACGTCTCTGGTGTTTGTCACTGTCGAGGCTCCTGAGAAATGCCTCTCCACTTCTCTTGCCCCGTGTCCTTGCTATCATGTATCTAAACAGCATGAAAATTTATCGTTGGTGCTCGCTGATGTCAAAGAATGAAACAACTTCAGAGCTCAGAAAGGCCTGTAGCAGCAGTTGACTTAGTGTGCAAAATCTATTGCTCAGGAAAGAAGAACCATTTCTCAATAGCACCTGAACAGCACCCGGTCCTGTGACTTGATTTCTCCTTTCTTTTTCTTTTTTTTTTTCTTGAGAAGTTTTTGCTATAGGGCATGTGTGCTCGCCAGAAAGACAGAGAGAGACAGAGAGACAGAGAGACAGAAAATGAGAAATCACCCCCCTGGGGGGGATGGCCATGCCACAATCCCTTCTCCTCCATTCTCCTCTCGGGATCTTGGGCACACATGCACATGTGCCCGGCGTGAGTTTAAGCCATCGGGTTTGGGACTTGAACCACGGTCGACTACATGGGAGTCCAGCAACATAACCATTACACTAAATGCTGGTCCCTTGATTTCTCCTTTTAAATAGGGAGAAAAAAATGACGTTTGTTGCTCCCAGATGGAAGCTTTCAAGCTATGGCTTGGTTCCACCATTACTTTTCTCCATCTGCTACAAGGAAAGATGCACTTCCTAAAATAAAGGCTACCCTTCAGTACACAAGATTGAGAGGTTCCACTGATGCCCTTTGCAATAGGCTTTCACATGGGCAGGAAGTGAACTTTTGGTGTTTGTAGCCACTGAGATAGTGAGGTTATGTTTTCCTTGAAAGTTTGTTCATCTGCTTCCTCTAAGAGAGAGAAAGAGAGAAAGGCACCCCCAACAAAGTTCTCATGCTATGATCCAAGTCTCAACCAACCCAGACCAAGGGCATGGGTACACCCAGTGAGCACAGGGAGGTTTCAAGAAGTGAAACCAGGACCTTTACCACGTGGGTCCAGTTGTATTACTGCTGTGCCACCACCTGGCATGGAGGTTACTTTTGCTTGTTGATTTTGACCAATCATAACCTAGCTGGTTGATATATATGACCTCATGAAAATGCCATTGGTGTTCATAGAGTCTTAGCTTCAAGTTAATCCTTAACTTCAAGGAACCTCAGATTTTTCATCAGGAAGATATATAGATATAGATATAGGTATAGATATAGATATAGATATAGATATAGATATATATAAACCTCAGATTTTTCATCAGGAAGATAAATGTGTGTGTGTGTGTGTGTAAATATATATATATATATATATATTTACTGTTATAACTAGAATCAATTAGGGCATTATAGCCACATGGTGGCTACTATTCTAAGAACTATAGACTATTCTGTTGTTCCTAATGTACTGATGTCTGTTTATGGTATTTGATGAATCACATTATTCAACATTTTAAGGAGTGACACACTTAGAGATTCCAGTAGATTGTAGCAGTTGTTGTTTACTTGCTATTTCTCCTTAAACTCTGATCACCTTTAGGAAAGGACCAATTCATCTTCTCATCCCTGACCCTAGCACAGAGTAGATATTCAATAAACATTGGTTCAATTTGAACAGAATTGAAGTTTAACTGTAGTTATTATAAAATACTAAAAGCAGAAATAAATACTAATTATTACTAGTTATTACAAAACACTAAAAGCTAAGAATTTTTGGCTTAATGAAATTAATTTATTTTAAAACAATGTTTTGAAAACAGGGTTTTGCTCTGTCATGGGCCTCTTACCTTAGCCTCTCGGGTGGTACTACAAATGTATGTCAGTCAGCACTCTTGGCTCTGTTTCAGGCAGAGCATTGTCATGTTGCCTAGACCAACCTTAAGCTCAAGATCCTTTCACTTCTACCTTTTCAGTCCCTGGGATCACAGGCTCACACCACTGCACCTGACCTTTAGGTTGAACTGGAAATCAAACCGGGGTCTCCCATGTGGTCCCAGCCTGCAGAGCACAGTATCTTGGCGGCATGTGCCACTAGGACGAGGGCATGGGCTCTACTGTCTATGTTACTATTTCTCAGGGTTAGTATTTTCAGTCGTCTGAGAACTGGGGTGTGTGGTGGATTGTGAGTTGCTTATTAAAATGCAGGTTCCAGACTCACTGAATTAGGATCTCTCAGGGCCTTGTTTCTCAGAGAATCCAGATTTTCAGTAGCAACAGCAGTTGAATTCTATAAATACCTTGAGAACTTCTGCTTCAAAGGACAGAAAGGTCATATAAGGATGACATCCCTTCTCCCAATACTGACATGAGGAACGAGAGAGCTTGAGAAATGCAGGTTCAGAGACTTCTCCTCAGACAGTAAGATTCAGTGAAGCTGTGGTAGAGACAAGAATCTGAAATTTTAACATTTTTCCCTGAACTCATCCTCTTCCTGCCCCCATTCCAGGTAAGCTGTTGCAGAAATCTGGAGCATCAAGCCTGGAGAAGTATGGACTAGAATCTCTTTAAGAACGGATTTTCCCCCCTTATTGTCTCAATCACTGCCACTCCGTGGTGATTTTGTGTTCTTGTGTTTAACTGAAAAGTGAGAAAACTTCAGAATGCTGTGCTGCTGGATTTCACTCCAGCCAGGTTGTGGTAGCTGGGAAGTGTACGTAGCGCACGGCGCTCCAGGCTGCAGTTGTCGGGAAGGACCAGCAGAGTGATTGGAGTTGACTCCAGAACTGACCTACCTTCCCCTGCCTGAGCTCAGATGCATTCAAGCACCAGTGAACATGTTCTTATATAGATGGATCAACAATGTACCTCACCAGCAATTTGCTCAAGCAAATAAATGGAGGCAACTGTACCTTCTGGTATTTCCCAAGGGCCCACTGTTTCATGGCTCGCTTGCTAGCAGACTCCAAAGTGGGTAAATAGAGGGTGATGAGGGCAATGGGAGCTTTTTATTAAAGCCTGGGAAAACAGGGACACTTAGGCCCTGGAAGAGACTGATCATCCCCACCCTCCCTACCAGGGACATGGTACCACTAACATTGTCCCCATAGCATACACCTGCTGGCTCCACAGACCTGGAGCCAGACGTTTTAGGTCAGGGTCAGGGCCAGGACCAGGATTGAGCCCTCTGGTCAGCATTCCATTTTGGGGGGTTAGTGGCCTTGGTGGCTTTGCCATCTGCCTCCCTGGGTGGAGTTGGGGAAGAAAAGGAGTGAGGTACTGCTGCTGTCATTTTCCTAGTTCCAATCTTGTTCACTGGCCTGGACTCTCTACACCCTGTTTGAAGATGAACAAGTTTGAAGAAGATTTAATAAATGGGGAGGGAAGAAGTCATGTGTAGAATTTATGTGCATTTAAGGTCAGAAGGAGAAATACTGTTGAGGATGTGACCAAAAGCATGGAGTCAGGCATTCTTCAAGACAAAATCCCCTGAGTAGAAATTACCTCTCTCCAGCCACTGCGTAAGAAAGAGCATTTCTACTTTCCGATAATCACAATTTCTCTAACCTATACAGATCTAAGATACAATGTAAAATGCTTAAGTTTCTATCATTTCTAGAAACTGCTAGACATGTATTACTATCGCCACTTACAGTGGGAGAAACGGTCAACCAGGTTAGGAGGTAGCACTACACGCTAGTAAGCGGGTGATGGAATTCAACCCCAGGTCCTCCCGGCTTCAAGCCTGTGTCCTCTCAGGTGAACCACACAGCCTCCCTGCAGGAAAAGAAGGGAAGTTTTCCTGGAGGAATAGTCAAGGCTTCCTGGAAATCAAAATATTTGCTTTGTTTTGAAGAATGATTAGGAATTCATAGGTAGACAAGAAGGGAGCAGGAAGGAGGTATACCAAGCTGAAGAAATAGCATATGAAAAGCTTTCGCGCTGGATGAATGTGGCCCATTCAAAGATCTTCATGTGATATAGTATGACCGAAGCTCAGAGAGAAGGAACAAAGTGGTAAGAAATGAGAAAGGTCTTGTAAGGGGGCCTGAGACACTTGCTGTGGTCATGCCTCTTGGTCTGGGTGTGGTGGCACCTTAGAGGTCAGGCTGTAAAATCTGAGGAGTGGCATGAGTCATTTCGGGAAGAGCCAGCAGGTTCGAGTAGGGACTCTTATATCCTCAGGGTTGTCTCTGTGTAGTCATATAATACATCTATGCAGACATTAGCCCTGCTGTAAAGGGAAATTATGATTATCGAATTCCAATGAATCCCTTGATGACTTCTTATAAAATGTATGTGTGTGTGTGTGTGCGTGTGTGTGTGGGGGCTTGTTGATAGATTTGAAAGGTTAAAATACTATGATAAATCAATGATATTTTTTTAAAAGAGGTTTTTGCTATAGAGCGTGTGTGTGCTCACCAGACAGAGAGAGACAGACAGAAAGTGAGAAATCACCCCCCAGGGGTATGGTCACGTTGCAATCCCTTCTCCTCCATTCGCCTTTTGGGATCTTGGGCATGCATGCATATGCGTCTGACATGAGTTTTAAGCCACTGGGTCCAGGACTTGAACCGCAGTCGACTACATGGGAGTCCAGTGACATAGCCATTACGTTAACTGCTGGTCCCAATCAATGAAATTTTTGAAATGTCTTGAGCATGGCATGCTTTCATGGGAAATGTATTTACTCAAATGTTTTAGTTAGATCTGAGTGTTTTCTTTGAAAAAAAAAAGTAACTTCTGTAGACTGTCAAATAAATACAATTTCAATTAAAATGGAATATTAAGGAAAGCAAATTACTATCATATAGATATAGTTACAACACCCTCCCCCCATGACTCCTTAATACATGTGAAGAGTTTCCTCTCCTCTGTCATTTGGGGATACAATTGTGGGGAAAAAAAGAAATGAAAAAATTCTGCTTCAGAGGCATTTGGTCATTTTATACTTATTTTATTGAACATTCCTAGAGCACCGATACTGTCCTCAATATTGTGCTAGCCACTGGGTACCCAAGGTGGGGGGTTCTTCAAAAAGTTAATGAAAAATGTGTGTTATGAAAAACTTTTGGCACCATAATAAACTTGTACTTTGATTCCATTTTTCCATGAACTTTATGAAGTCTTTTTTGCACCACAGTAACAATGGCACACTTCAGTGGAGATCATGTCAATATCTTGCACCTATGTCATGGTGCCTTGTGATCGTGCACTGTGCAAAGTTGCAGGCTTCGTGGTTCATGGGAAGACGAGCACCCTGGAATGAAAAGAGACTGCTTTAACGTCTAGGCTGTACTGCTGTTATTTGGTTTTCTCTCCCGTAAAATAGGAATAATTGTGTTTATTTCCTAGATTCAATAAAGTAATAATGGCTAAACATGTATGGAAGCCGTACCAGTTTCCAGGAATTTCATATTGTAAGTAGCATAGTCGTCCCTAAGGCATTCTGAGATATTATTTCCATTTTATTGAGGAGGAAACTAAAGCAGAGAGGTTAAATGAGTAGTCGAAGTCATCACACCTGGTAGACTCCAGGTACGTACCTGGCCCAGGCATTCTGGTTCGAGAGCCCAGTTCTAATCTCTTCGCTCTATACATTGCTTGGAGCAACAATCCTCAGTCTATGACAGGCAGGTTGTATACTTTGTAGGTCCCAGTGAAAAATGAAAATATGGGGCCTCTTATTAAAATAAAAAAGTGACCTTAAAGTTAATAAATACAAACATTTGCCTTTGCTTCTGCTATCACTCTTACTGCTCATGGTATTTCTAATTTGATATTGGATGCTGTGCCTTTTGAGTGTAGACCTTCCCAGACGCACGTAGGCCACATAGTTTGCTGAGGTCCCTTTGAGCTCAGCATCTTAATCCGACTCCTGTGGTGGTGCCTCCCGAGCCATTGCAATCTCTGCCTGAGGGGGCACTCAGCTGGGTCATGGTGGCCAAGTGTCATCTCCCAGTGTTAACTGCCCAGTGTATGGCACTGCTAATGCCATGTCCCTCCTTGAGTCATGTAGTGGGGAGGCTGGAGACATTGGCCCAGATCCTTGTTGCATCCAGCCACCGCCAGGATAGAGCATGATGGGGAGTATGATTCTCTGTCCATGTACTTGACCTAGTGGCTCCCATTGGAGGGCAGAGGGGCTTACTGCTGTTATTTGGTTTTCTCTCCCGTAAAATAGGAATAATTGTGTTTATTTCCTAGATTCAATAAAGTAATAATGGCTAAACATGTATGGAAGCCGTACCAGTTTCCAGGAATTTCATATTGTAAGTAGCATAGTCGTCCCTAAGGCATTCTGAGATATTATTTCCATTTTATTGAGGAGGAAACTAAAGCAGAGAGGTTAAATGAGTAGTCGAAGTCATCACACCTGGTAGACTCCAGGTACGTACCTGGCCCAGGCATTCTGGTTCGAGAGCCCAGTTCTAATCTCTTCGCTCTATACATTGCTTGGAGCAACAATCCTCAGTCTATGACAGGCAGGTTGTATACTTTGTAGGTCCCAGTGAAAAATGAAAATATGGGGCCTCTTATTAAAATAAAAAAGTGACCTTAAAGTTAATAAATACAAACATTTGCCTTTGCTTCTGCTATCACTCTTACTGCTCATGGTATTTCTAATTTGATATTGGATGCTGTGCCTTTTGAGTGTAGACCTTCCCAGACGCACGTAGGCCACATAGTTTGCTGAGGTCCCTTTGAGCTCAGCATCTTAATCCGACTCCTGTGGTGGTGCCTCCCGAGCCATTGCAATCTCTGCCTGAGGGGGCACTCAGCTGGGTCATGGTGGCCAAGTGTCATCTCCCAGTGTTAACTGCCCAGTGTATGGCACTGCTAATGCCATGTCCCTCCTTGAGTCATGTAGTGGGGAGGCTGGAGACATTGGCCCAGATCCTTGTTGCATCCAGCCACCGCCAGGATAGAGCATGATGGGGAGTATGATTCTCTGTCCATGTACTTGACCTAGTGGCTCCCATTGGAGGGCAGAGTGGCTGGGCAGGGAGCCAGGAGGGAGAACAGGATCAGGTTCAGAGTGTCAGGGGTCTGGCCAGCTGCCTGAGAACCTTCCCCGAGGAGTGGGTAGGTGCAGAAGCAGGGCAGCATATGAGCTGGGGCCAAATTCTGTGCAAATTCAAAGCGGGGCTTACTGAGAGATTCACCACTGATGGAGGTGCATTAAAAACCCAGTAACGGGGGACCAGCAGTTGGCGTAATGGCTATGTCACTGGACTCCCATGTAGTCGGCCGCAGTTCTATAGCTAAAACCTCTCCAAAAACAAACAAACAAACAAACAAACAAAAAAACAAAAAACCTACCCAGTGTGTGGGGCACTTTCGAACGAGGGCTCTATGTGACGACACTAGTCTCACCCCTCAGACTGGGGTGAACTCTTTCCATTCCTTTTCTATAGACACAGAAGGAACGTTGGAGTTCTGTTTTTAGCATGTTTTGAGGATTTATTACATAGTTCTTGTATGGGTAAAGCAAAACAGTCCCTTTGAACCAAGGTAATACTGCAAATCAGTATACAGTTTTGGGTTTTGTTTGTTTTGGTGATGAGCAATAATTACAAAGTGCTATGAAAGGACTAAGTAACCATTTCCTCCCAGCGGATCCTTAAAGTATATATGTGTGTGTGTGTGTGTGTGTGTGTGTATACACACACATTTTCTTGACTCTCCTGGAGAGTTCAATCTCATATGCCCATAGGGTCAACATGGTCTAATCCTAAGGAAGTGACATCGGTTTCTACCGAAGGAGACCACATTTACATTTGATGTGGAAACATAATATTTTCCACATGTGACCACAAAGCAACCCAAATCCTCCATCACAGGAGACACGATTAGGACATTCAATTAACTCGGAGCAAACAGCAGGTGATGAGGGTAAATAAAACTGTGACTGCTAAGTTCTATTTGACCCTGAGGCTTCTATTGAATAATTAATTCAATTTGAGAAGCCACTTAAAGCCGCTCTCTGGGGATTATATTGATAAGAGCAATGAGACGTGCAGTGTACCATCCGCTGCTCGCTCTCTTCACCAGCTGGGGCATACTGTGCATGCTCCTTCTTGCAAAGTCAGGGCATCATTATGCTCTCAAGCTGCTTTTAAAGGGAGTGTGGCTTTGTGGTGTGGATGACATTCATTGATCTTCTTTTTTTTTTTTCAGGCCTTTTATCATGAATGGGGTCAAGAGAACAAAGATCGTGCCAGACTGTATGTTCCATGTAAGGCCTTTTCATTTTGTTTAGGCTTTTGCCGTAGGGTGGATGCAGTTGCTGGAGAGAGACAGAGACAGAGGGAAAGTGAGAAATACTCCCTCAGGGGGGATGACCATGCCGCAATCACTGCATTCTCTCATCTCCTCTCTTCTCGTTTTGGGATTTTGGGCATGCGTGCACATGTACCCGGTGTAAATTTTGAGCTGCAGAGTCTGGGGCTTGAACTGCAGTCAGCCATATGGGAGCCCAGTGTCTTTTTTTTTTTGGAGAGCTTTTTGCTATAGGGCGTGTATGCTCGCCAGACAGACAGAGAGAGACCGAGAGATAGAAAGTGAGAAATCACACCCCCCGCCCCCCAACTGGGGATGGCCATGCCGCAATCCCTTCTCCTCCATTTTCCTCTCAGGATCTTGGGCATGCATGCACATGCACCCAGCATGAGTTTAAGCCACTGGGTCCAGGACTCAAACTGTGGTCGGCTACATGGGAGTCCAGTGACATAGCCATTACGCTAACTGCTGGTCCCAGGAGTCCAGTGTCTTTACCACCACACCCACTGCTGGCCCCTCCACTTAGTAAGCTGCAGTGTCTTGAAATTGCTAGGATACCAAGCAGATTCATAGCTGGAGAAGCTGAATGGCACCAATAATATTAATCATAGAGAAAATAAATAAGACTAATTCTCCCAACTTTTAGGAGTCTCTAGAATTTAGCAGAGATAGTTTCTAGGGCATTTATTTTCTCCTGATTAAAAAATGGGGCAGAGTAGACTGATTTCTACCTTTTGAGGCTGGGGTCTGGTATGCTGGAGAAGGTTAGGTGTATTAATATTTGTTTTCCTTTTATTCTCTGTGTAGGTAGGTTCATATCATTATCTCTTTATTTTCCTCAATATGACCTGTTATATTATTTCCTTTACATTTACTTGATTATTCATCTATTGTCTGCTAGCCCCCCAAAAATATATATTTCATAATGGCAGGAATTGTATGTCTTGTTCTCTTCTACACCCCTAGCACCTTACATAATGACTAGCAGATAGTGATAATAGTATTTGACGATATCAATATTTACGGAATACTTACTATGTGCCTCACAATATTCTAAAGCACTTGACTTTTATTTATTTATTTTTGCAATTGGGCACATATACTCGCTGGAGAGAGACAGAGAAACAGAGAGAGAGAGAGAGAGAGAGAGAGAATCACCTTTTAGGGAGATGGCCATACTGCAATTCCTTCGACTCCATTCTCCTCTTGGGATTTTAGGCACACATGCACATGCGCCTGGGCATGTCTTTCAAACTGTTGGGCTCAGGATTCGAACCATGGAGTTGGCCATATGGGATTCAGCAGCCATGACTGGCCCGTGACTTGACAGTTATATTATCTAATCTTCACAACAATTTTGGAGATTAGTAAGGGCAGTGTTTCTGGCGGAAGGGGTTAGTGGTCACTATAGACAGAGGCAAGGTTGAGGCAAATCTAGAAGACTGGCTTCTTCAGAAGCAGGCTGTGGAATCCATTGCTCTCAAGGTTATTGTGGATGCTCTCAATCCTCACACCACTTTGTCTTCTTTAACCTTTCTTCACCTGCAAGTGCATTGCTCATCGCTGAGGGTAGAGACTGCTCTGGATTTGAAGAGGTAAGCTCTGGGAAAGGCTTCTAGGGCATACCCTGAGTATACATCAAAGTAATTATTCCTCTGATGTTCAGCTGACTCAGTGGTGTCGGCAGAGCCAGCCCTTCCCCAGCTCAGCCCTTGGTGTCCTGGATCTCATCACAGGCCCCCACAAGTTGTCTGGCCCAAGAAATGTGTGGGCTCCATTGACTCACGTTGTATTCATTTGAAATCTTTCATGAGGAACTTTTTCTGGGGGCGAGCCCTTAACTCCCCCTTCTCTCGTCAAACTAAAAAACGCTGTGAGATGTGTGTGTGTTCAGTTGTGGCTAAGCTCAGAAAGCATTTCCAGTAGTCTTAAAAAGTTAGGTAGAAAATTTGTTCGCTCTCGTTTCCACACAGCTGTTAAGTTGTGAGAATCTGACAGCAACTTTGGAAAAGAACAAGACTTCAGTGTCTGTGTGTGTGTGTGTGTGTGTGTGCGCGCGCGTGCGTGCGCACACGTGTGCGCATGCACCTGGGCATGAAGGAAAGAACAGGAGATGATGTAAAACCGCAAGGCCAGGTTTCAAGTATCAAAACACAAAGGTGTTGCCTCAATTGAGGCTGTTCAGCTTTGCAGCACATTAACACCACAGTGGGGGATCCTTGCACTTTGCCTGCTTTGAAGTAACACAAACCACTTCTCCTTGGAACTCAAGGTTGCTTGGGAATGAAGTTGCTAACCTCAGTTGAGAGAAGGCCTTTCAACTAAGAAGGAAATAAGCAGAATAAAGGAGGCCTTTATTTGTGGGCACGGGACAAGCTGGATCCTGCTTCTGTTACTCAGGGATTGGTTTCTGGATCAAGGTATGATATAAGCCTGTAAAAACTGAACAATGAAATAGAATTACACGTAACAATCAAGTCCTGTTAAAACAAAGGATGCCTTGGGACTATTTCATACTTCCACACAAGGGAAGTATGTAACAGGATGAAATCCATTTGGCAGTCAAATATCCTTATTTCTTAACACATATTGTCAAAAGTGTTTGTGAGCTGTTATTTTGCTTGACACAGCTAATGAAGACATGTTACTCATACTTTTAGTTTATATCACTGTTTTTGTTTTTTAAGCTGTCTTCATCATTTTTTAATTATATGGTTCTGGTGCTGCAGTAGAAGTACCTTGGAAAGATGTGACTTACCTTTGCTTGGGTGATCACCATACACCTTACCCTGGCCCAAAATTAAAATATATATAGATATATCATCAGCATTTTAAAAATCTTAACCTATATATATATATCATCAGCATTATATATAACCTATATATAGACATATATCATCAGCATTTTAATAATCTTATTATATATATAACCTATGTATATATATCATCAGCATTTTAAAAATCTTAACCGATAGGACCTGCAGGTAACAGGTTAAGAGTGATGGCCTCTACATGGCTGACGGTGGTTTGAGTCTTGGACCTGATGGCTTGCTTTCTCACTTTCTCTCTCTCTCTCTCATTCAGTCCCTATCTAGTCAAATTAAAATAAATAATGTTAAAATAAAGTAATTTTTTTGGAGAGGTTTTCTTTGCTATAAGGCACGTGCGCTTGCCCGAAAGAGAGAGACAGAGAGACAGAAAGCGAGAAATCACCCCCCACAGGGGGGATGGCCATGCCACAATCCCCTCTCCTCCATTCTCCTTTTGGATCTTGGGCATGCATGTACATGCGCCCGATGAGTTCAAGCCACTGGGTCCGGGACTTGAACTGCGGTCGACCACATAGGAGTTCAGCGACATAGCTGTTACGCTAATTGCTGGTTCCAAAATAAAATAATTTTTAAAAAAAAACCCTATGATATCCATTCAAGAGTAATAATGAGTAATATATCTGACTTGAGTCTGTTAGCATTTTAATGTGCTGACAGAGGGCTATAATAATCTCTGTATGGGAATAAATTCTACATAGATTATCACTAAGAACAGAATAGTTCATTTAGGTATAATAAATTTTAAAAAATGACAAAAATGTATCCCCTCTTAGGAATTTACAGCCGTGTAAAACTCATGCTGGGCATGTGTGCATGCATGCCTAAAATCTCAAGAGGAGAATGGAGAAGGAATTGTTGCATGGCCATCCCCCCTGGATGGTGATGTCTCATTTTTTGTCTCTCTGTCTCTCCAGTGAGTGCATGTGCCCTATAGCAAAATTCTCTCAAATAAAAAAAAATTAGAAGGTGATGCTGGCTATGGGTAAAGATAAACAGAATGGGGAAAGAGAGGGTACATGGCAACTTGTAACGAGATGGTTAGGTTAAGCCTCATTGAGAACATGACATTTGCTCAAATATTTGAAACAGACAAGAGAGTTAGATGTGTGGATATCTGGGAAGAACATTTCAGGGAAAGGCAACAGAAAATTCAAAGACCAGTGTGTGAGCACACCCCACATATGTAAGGAACAGCAAAGAAGCCTGTAGGACTGAGGTACAAGCACGTGAGGAGTAGAATCTCAGGTCAGAGCAAAGGGGACTTGTAGCATCTTTTAGGTTCTGTAAGAACTTTGACTTTTCCTGTGAAAGAAGAGGGAGTCATTGCAAGGTTTTGAGCTGAGGGATAACTTGATCAGATTTGTTTGAAAGTTCAAGTTTGGCTATACTCTGATGGGCAATAGTAGAAGGAAAGTTATCTATTAGAAGGGTGTTACCGTTATCTAGATGTCTTGGTTTTCTATTGCTGGTGTAACAATTTACCCCAAAACTTAGCAGCTTGAAGCAACAAACATTTATTATTTCAGTTTTTGTGAGTCAAGGATTTGAGCATGACTTCCTTGGGTCTTCTGGAGCAGGATCTCTTAGAAGGCTGTTATCAAGGGTTAGCCAAGGGTGTAGTCACCTCAGGCTTATTTAGGGGATGATTCACTAAGAGGCTTATTCACATGAGGCAGTTCATTGTGGGTGATTGGACTTATACTTTACTCCTCAATCATTTCTGGCCATGTGGGGTTTTACATAGTGCATCTTACAATACGGCAACTTACTTCAGGAAAGCAAGCAAGAAGAGCTAGAGAGTGAAAGTTTTTTTTTTTTAACCTAATTTCAGAAGTGATATGTCAATAGTATTGCCATATTTTATTTGTTAGAAGTAAATCATTAAGTTCAGCACACACTCAAAGGAGAATGAATTGCACGAGGGTATGAATACCAATAGATAGGGAA
>NW_006203325.1:545442-548357 GCF_000334495.1 Tupaia belangeri chinensis | reverse complement strand
AGACGTCTCTTGGAAAGAGACGATGCTAGAGTCGTAGCAGTGAAGATGGGGAAAAGTAAAGACAAATACATTAAAAAATATTGAAATTATAATCCATGATCTTTATTCTGTAGTGACTTCAGGAATCCTATATAATACCTTTGGATTTCACTTTTCTGTTGGGTTTTCAGAAGAGTCATGACTATTTTTCTTTTTTTCTATACAAAAATGTGTCATGAGTTTTCTGACAAACCAATACTTTTTTTTTTTTTGGAGAGGTTTTCACTATAGGGTGCATGTGTTCGCCAGAAAGACAGAGAGAGACAGAGAGATAGAAAGCGAGAAATCACCCCCCCCCCAAGGGAGATGGCCATACCACAATCCCCTCTCCTCCATTCTCCTCTTGGGATCTTGGGCACACATGCACACACTCTTGGCATGTTTAAGCTGCCGGGTTTTGGGACTTGAACCATAGTCGACTGCATGGGAGTCCAGTGACATCGTCATTATGCTAACTGCTGGTCCCAACCCAATACTTTTAATTGGAAATCTACTCATCTACAGCTCTACAAGTAGCTGAAACTTAGACTTCAAGTAGCTAGCCAAGGTTTATATAGTTATCTTTCCATGTGTTTCTATAGGGGTGGAAGCAGAAACTAATTTCTGCCATAGCCAATTTCTATACAGTGTGGCAGTGTTTAGATGCTACTCCGAATAAAACTACATGGATTGGACCTGAACCACAATAACTGGAGCTGGAAAAGAAAAGATGGTTTGAGAGTGGATGGAGAGTTTGACTTACATGGGGCTGCTTCTGTTTTTAACTATGAAGGCATATGGCTCTGACAAGGGCAGAGTGGCCTCAGAGGACCCTGCAGTGGAATAAGGACTGGGTCTGAGTAAAATCCACCAGAGTCAGGGAGTTCAAGGTAGAAACTTAAAGGCTGGCCAAGTAGGATAATAGCAGTATGAGTAGAAGCAGATGAGTTCACCAAGTCACAGTAACAGAACAGAATGAGGCCAAAGCCTTGGTAACAATTGGCTAATGGGGCCAGTGATGACCATTAATGAAGAAATTCCAGATTTCTCATGAATAATTTATACATGGTAGCTATATTTTTCTATTTTTATTTTAACTATATCTTTTTATTTATATTTTATTTTATTTTTATTATTTTTTTAAAACATTGGATGCTATACTTCTTTTGGGTTGTAAAGAATTTACGCAACATGAAATACTTTTCAGACAAGTCTAGTTGAGAACACTATACATGTTATTGTTAACAGGTAAAAGCCATTTCCATATCCCACAAATGTCCTGCCTCTCTATTTTCTCTCCCTGATTTCCTTCCCTATACTCTTCTCTTCTCCATCCCCCATTCCACACTGTCTTCAGTGTCCATAACTAAACTATTTTCACTGCTTTTACGTCCTCCAATAGTCGATCTCTACCTTACTGTGGATAGTTGGTATGTATTAAGTAGATACATACAGTATCTTTCTTTCATAGCCTGGTTTGCTTTACTCACCAATAAATCTTCTATATTCAGCCACTTTCTGTCAAATGCGTGGGTCTTGTTTTTTTTTTTTTTTTTTTTAATGGCTGAATTAGTATCCCATTGAGTATATATGCTACACTTTTTCAATCCATTCATCTGTTAGTGGACATTTGGATTGGTTCCATGTCTTAGCAATCATGAATAAGACCTCAATAAACATTGTTGTGCAAGTACTTTTCCAGCTGAAGATTCTCCTGTCCTTTGGATATATATACCCAGAAGTGAGATTGCTGGATAAAATGGTAGTTCTATTTGTAGATCTATGAGGAAACTCCATATTGTTTTCCACAGTGGTTGGACCAATTTACATTCCTACCAACAGTGTAGGAGAGTTCCCCCGGATGTTGGTTTTGTATCCTGTCATTTTACTGTATTCATTTATTACTTTGAGAAGTTTTTTCATGGAAACCATTGGGTCATCTGAAAATAAAGATATTTTCAACCCTTTCCACGACCCCACCAACACTTATCACTTTTTGTATTTTTAATCTTTGCCATTATGACAGGGGTTAGGTGGGATCTCATTGAGGTTTTAATCTGCATCTAACTTATGATGAGGGATGTTGAGAATTTCCTCCTATGTTTTTTGGCTGTTTATATGTCTTTCTTAGAGAGTTGTCTGTTCAACTCATTTGGATAGAATTGCCATTGGATTATATTAACTCTTCTAATCCAGGAACATGGGATGTCCTTCTACTTTTTTGTTTCATTTCCAATATAGTTTTAAAGATTTTCATAGTTTGCTTTGTAAAGGTCTTTGACTTCCTTACTTAGGTTTATCCCTAGGTATCTTATACATTTTGTGGTTATGGTAAAAGTGACTCCTTTCTTCAGATCTACCTCATTCAACTTGTTCGTATATAGAAATGCTATAGATAATTTTATGTTGATTTTGTATCCTTCCACTTTATTGTATTCATTTATTTTCTTAGACGTTTTTTCATAGAAACCTTTGGGTTTTCTAAGTGTACTATCATGTCATCTGCAAATAAAGATATTTCAACTCTTCTTTGCCTATTTGAATGCCTTCAATATTGTTCTCTTTTCTGACTACATTGGCCAAGACTTCTAGCACTATATTGAAAAGAAGTGGAGAAAATGGGCAGTCTTTTTTAGTACCAGTTTTTAATGGAAAATCTTTCAGCTTTTCCCCATTCAAGTATAATGTTAGCTATATATTTTTCATATATGGCTTTAATTGTGTTGAGAAATGACCCTTCTATACCAATCTTGCTAAGAGTCTTAATCATGAAGAGATGTTGTATTTTATTAAATGCTTTCTCTGCATCGATTGAAATGATATGTTTTTTATCTTTCTTTTTGTTAATATGGTGTATTATGTTTATTGTTTTACATATGTTGAACCACCCTTGCATC
>NW_006203325.1:534842-538605 GCF_000334495.1 Tupaia belangeri chinensis | reverse complement strand
TTTTTTTTTTTTTTTTTTTTTTAATGGCTGAATTAGTATCCCATTGAGTATATATGCTACACTTTTTCAATCCATTCATCTGTTAGTGGACATTTGGATTGGTTCCATGTCTTAGCAATCATGAATAAGACCTCAATAAACATTGTTGTGCAAGTACTTTTCCAGCTGAAGATTCTCCTGTCCTTTGGATATATATACCCAGAAGTGAGATTGCTGGATAAAATGGTAGTTCTATTTGTAGATCTATGAGGAAACTCCATATTGTTTTCCACAGTGGTTGGACCAATTTACATTCCTACCAACAGTGTAGGAGAGTTCCCCCGGATGTTGGTTTTGTATCCTGTCATTTTACTGTATTCATTTATTACTTTGAGAAGTTTTTTCATGGAAACCATTGGGTCATCTGAAAATAAAGATATTTTCAACCCTTTCCACGACCCCACCAACACTTATCACTTTTTGTATTTTTAATCTTTGCCATTATGACAGGGGTTAGGTGGGATCTCATTGAGGTTTTAATCTGCATCTAACTTATGATGAGGGATGTTGAGAATTTCCTCCTATGTTTTTTGGCTGTTTATATGTCTTTCTTAGAGAGTTGTCTGTTCAACTCATTTGGATAGAATTGCCATTGGATTATATTAACTCTTCTAATCCAGGAACATGGGATGTCCTTCTACTTTTTTGTTTCATTTCCAATATAGTTTTAAAGATTTTCATAGTTTGCTTTGTAAAGGTCTTTGACTTCCTTACTTAGGTTTATCCCTAGGTATCTTATACATTTTGTGGTTATGGTAAAAGTGACTCCTTTCTTCAGATCTACCTCATTCAACTTGTTCGTATATAGAAATGCTATAGATAATTTTATGTTGATTTTGTATCCTTCCACTTTATTGTATTCATTTATTTTCTTAGACGTTTTTTCATAGAAACCTTTGGGTTTTCTAAGTGTACTATCATGTCATCTGCAAATAAAGATATTTCAACTCTTCTTTGCCTATTTGAATGCCTTCAATATTGTTCTCTTTTCTGACTACATTGGCCAAGACTTCTAGCACTATATTGAAAAGAAGTGGAGAAAATGGGCAGTCTTTTTTAGTACCAGTTTTTAATGGAAAATCTTTCAGCTTTTCCCCATTCAAGTATAATGTTAGCTATATATTTTTCATATATGGCTTTAATTGTGTTGAGAAATGACCCTTCTATACCAATCTTGCTAAGAGTCTTAATCATGAAGAGATGTTGTATTTTATTAAATGCTTTCTCTGCATCGATTGAAATGATATGTTTTTTATCTTTCTTTTTGTTAATATGGTGTATTATGTTTATTGTTTTACATATGTTGAACCACCCTTGCATCTCTGGAAAAAAGTCTACCTGGTTTTGATGAATAATCATTTTTATATGCTGTTGGATATGATTTGCAAGTATCTTGTTGTGAATTTTTGCATCTATAGACATCAGAGATATTGGTCTGTAGTTTTTCTTATTTTGTCATGTCTTTATCTGTTCTGGGAAAGAGGATGATGGAGGCATCATAGAACAAATTTTGGAGGTTTTCTTCCTTTTGAATCTTTAGAAATAATTTGTGTAGAAAGGGGGTTAACTTTTCTTTAAAAATGTCATAGAATTTAGAAGTGAAGCCATCAGGACCTGGCCTTTTCTTTATTGGGAGGATATTTATTACTGATTCAATCTCATGGCTTGTTATGGGTCTATTCAGATTTTCTATGTCCTTCTGATTCAATCTTAGTAGATTATATGCATCCAGGAATTTGTCCATCTCCTCCAAGTTATCTTGTTTGTTGGCATGTAGTCACTCATAGTATCCTTTAATGGTGTTTTGTATTTCTATTGTGTCTGTTGTTATGTTGCCTGTTTCATTACATATTTGATTTATATGGTGTGTTTCTGTCTTCCTTATCAGTCTAGCTAATGTTGTGTCAATCTTGTTAATCCTTTCAAAGAACCAGCTTTTGCTTTCATTTATTTTCTATATAGTTTATTTTCTATTTCATTTATTTCTGCTCAAGTCTTTATTATTTATTTTCTCCTGGCATTTTTTGGGTTTTGTTGTTTTTCCAATCCCTGAGGCATGATGTTAGGTTGTCTATTTGCTACCTTTCCATCTTTTTCTCATGTGCACTAATTGCTATGAATTTCCTTCTTATAACTGCTTTTGCCATGTCCCATAGATTATGGAAACTCCTGTACTCATTATCATTTGTTTCCATAATTTTTTAGATTTCAGACTTAATTTCTTCAGTAGTGAAGAAGTCATTCAGAAATAGGTTCTTTAGTTTCCATGTGTTTGTGTATTTTTGAGGATTTTTCTTGAAATTAATATCAAGTTTAAATCCATCATGGTCAGAGAAGATGCTGCATATAGTTTTTATGCCTTCGAATTTGTAAAGGCTTGATTTGTGCCCTATCATATGGTCAATCTTTGAAATGGTTCGATGCAGAGGTGAGAAAAATGTACATTTTGTGGTCTTAGGGTAGAAAGTTCTATAGATGTCTGTTAAAGCCGTTTCATTTATAATATCATTTAGGTCCTGTATCTCTCAACTTATTTTTTGTCTAGAAGATCTGTCTAAAGGAGATAATGGGGTGCTGAGATGCCCAACGATTACAGCGTTGCAACCTATCTCTCCTTTTAGCTCTAGCAGTCTTTCCTTCATATATTTAGGTGCTCCTGAGTTGGATGCATAGGTATTTATAAGTGTTATGTCTTCTTGATGAATAAACCTATTTACTACTATATAATGCCCTTTTGTCTTTTCTTACAGTTTTTGTCTTAAAGCCTATGTTGTCTGAATCAGTATCACAGCTCCAGCCCTTTTTAATTTTTTTTTTTTTGCATAGAATATATTTTTCCAGACCTTCACTTTTAGCCTGTGTATGTCTTTATCCAAAAAACGTGTTTCTTGTCGACAACTGACAGAGGGTTTTTGTTTATTTTTTTATCCATTCAGTCAGTCTTTATCTCTTGATTGGAGAATTTAATCCATTAATATTCAATATTATTATCAATATTTCCAGACATCCTGTTATCATCAAGTGAACCATTTTCTTGGTGTTTTTTTTGTTCTCACATATTTGTCTGTCTGACTTTAGTTTTTCTGGTATAGCACACCCTTCAGAACCTCTTGAAGAAGTTCTGGCTTGGAGTTGGTACATTTTTTCAGGTTTTATTTATCTGAGTATGTTTTTATCTTTTTTTCCCCATACGAAGGATAATCTTGCCAGGAACAGTATTCTTGGTTGATGTCAGATCTGCCGACGGTGAACAGTTCCTGAGTTGGGGGTGAGGATTAAAGAAAGACAAGAAGGCAGTATAGAAAGGGGAGGACTGCCAGTCAATACTGGTCAGCACTAAATGTACTTTATTGCTAGTATTTATACACACTCCAGAGACTTCCGTGATGTAAAGTTTTAAGTCCTTACTGAATTTATCAGGTTGTTATAACAATACTTTGGAACATTCAATTTAAAATAATCCCAAAACATTCTACTCATAACAATCCAGCCACCCAAGGCCATGTCCAGATAAAGACCCTGGTCTTATTCTGGTGGTCACGTCCTGCACATTCCTCACGTCTCCTCTTTGGCTCCCCACAGGCTGAAAACACTTTTTCTATATTTCCCCATTCTTTTCTTGCCTGCATTGTTTCTTTTTAACATTTTTAAAATTTTTAAAAAATTTTTAATTTTTTTTTTTTTTTGGGAAGGTTTTTGCTATAGGGCGTGTGCACTTGCCAGA
>NW_006203325.1:528423-534798 GCF_000334495.1 Tupaia belangeri chinensis | reverse complement strand
CCCCCCCCCCGGGGCGATGCCCATGCCGCAATCCCTTCTCCTCCATTCTCCTCTCGGGACCCTGGGCACGCACGCACACACACGCGCCTGGCGTGAGTTTAAGACACCGGGTCCAGGACGCAAACCCCGGTTGACCACGTGGGAGTCCAGCAACATAACCATTACGCTAACTACTGGTCCCGCCTGCATTGTTTCTGATGAGAGGTACAATGTTAGCCTGATGGGCTTGATATTTCTCTCTTGCCAATTTTAATATCTTGTCTTCATCTATAGTTTTGGCCAATCTGGCTATGATGTGTCTTGGATAAGATCTTCTTGGGTTGATCGTATTTGGAGTCCTATGCATTTCTTGAGTCTGGACATTCAAATGCCTCTCTAGGTTTGGAAAGTTTTCTTCCAGGATTTCATGGAATCAATGATCAATGTCCTTATTATTTTCTTTCTCTTCTGAAATACCAATTATCCAGATGTTTGGGCACTTGATGGTATCTAGTATTTCTCAAATATTATCCTCATTTTTCTTGGTTGTTTTCTCAGTCTTTTGATAATTTTTTCTAGGTCAGATGTTTTGTCTTCTATATTCAAGATTCGATCTTCTGTGTGATCTAATCTACTTTTAATAGTTTCAGGGGAAGTTTTAATTTCCTGTATCACATTCTTCATCTATAACAATTTAGTTTTAATTTTTTTATGATCATTTATTTAATTAGGTTCTTGGCAAAAAATTTAGAACACCAAATTGTGAGGATAAATTCCACTGATAAGGGCAAACACACACTATAGGTAGCCCTGAAGCTGAGGAACAGCTTTGATTTTTGGTCGAATTTGTGAGTCCACAGCTTTCTGATCAACCTTGTGCAGCTCTGAAATCTCATATTTCTTCTCTGTGTTGAAGATTTTACACCTTCCTAGTGTCTGCAGTTTCTTTTTCTTGAAGTAAGCATTGGTAAGGTGCTTTGGGATTTTTATTTTGCTAATATCAATTTTCATGGAGGTGGCAATGACAAATTTGTGGTGTGTTCTATGCAGTGGACCTCAGTTGAGAACCAGTGGTCCAGTTACAAGTAGCAAACCACTGTTCATCTGTCTCAGGAAAACCACTCTCTTGCCTCTGGCGTCCTCCCTCTTTCTAGAGAATAGGTACACCTGAAATTGAACCCCTGAGCTTCAATTCAGGGATAAATAAGAGATCCCATGGAGCTATAGAAAAACACTGAAGTCCTGAGAGTCCAAAGGCAAGTTGGGGAGGGGAAGAGTCTTGGATCCCAGCCATAAAGTCTTCTAACCGCAAGTGGCCTGCAGTTCGGCAAGGTCCTTCATTGGAATAGGTGTCTGGATGGGGTGGGGAGTGGCACAAGATTGTCTCAGAGTTCTAAGCAACACACCTCTGAGTCCAAAGGTGAGTGGAAGAGGGGATGGGCCATGGGCTGCAGCCTTAAAGCCTTCCAGCTGCAGAAGGCCTCAATTTTTTTTTTTTAAGAAATTTTTGCCTTAGGGTGCATGGGCTCACTGAAGAGAGAGGGAGAGAGAGAGAGACAGAGACAGAGACAGAGACAGTGAGGGGAAAGTGAGAAATCACCCCCCCAGAAGGGATGGCCATGCCGTAATCTCTTCTCCTCCATTCTCCTCCTGAGATCGTGGGCATGCATGTATTCGCTTCAAGCCACTGTGTACAGGCCTTGAACAGCAGTTGGCTAAGTGGGAGTTCAGCAATGTAAATACTATGCCATCTGCTGGTCCCTATATAATTATATTTTAAAGGAGCTTTGGTATTATATAGTTAAGTTTTGCTTTTTATATTTTTTAGTTTTTTTTTTTTTCCCTTGCCATAGGGCGCACACACACATTGGAGACAGAGATAGAGAGAGAGGGAAAATGAGAAATCACCCCCTGGGACAAAGACCATGCTGCAGTCCCTTTTCCTCCATTCTCTTCTTGGGATTTGAACATGCATACACATGTACTTGGCATGTTTTTCAAGCTTTTGGGTACAGTACTTGAACTGCAGTCAGTCATTTGGGACCCAGTACCTTAACCACCACACCACCTGCTGACTTGAGTGTTACTTTTTAAAAAATCTAGTTGAGGGAACCAGCAGTTAGCGTAATGGCTATGTTGCTGGACTCCCACGTAGTCGACCGCGGTTTGTGTCCCGGACCTGGTGGCTTAAAAAACTCATGCCGGGCGCGTGTGCGTGCATGCCCAAGATCCCGAGAGGAGAATGGAGGAGAAGGGATTGCGTCGTGACCATCCCCCCTGGGGGGTGATTTCTCGCTTTCTGTCTCTATGTCTCTCTCTGTCTGTCTGGTGAGCGCACGCGCCGTACAGTGAAAATCTCTCCAAAAAAAAAAAAATCTAGTTGACAAGCTCTGCCTTTTAATAGTAATGTTTAGAATATTCTGGGAACCAGCCATTAGCGTAATGGCTATGTTGCTGGACTCCCGCATAGTCGACTGTGGTTCATGTCCCGGACCCGGTGGCTTAGAACTCATGCCGGGCGCGTGTGCGTGCGTGCCCAAGATCCTGAGAGGAGAATGGAGGAGAAGGGATTGCGGTGTGACCATCCCCCCTGGGGGGTGATTTCTCACTTTCTGTCTCTGTCTCTCTCTGTCTCTCTGGCGAGCACATGCGCCCTATAGCGAAAACCTCTAAAAAAAAAAAAAAAAAGAGTCCCAAATGTAATGTTTGTTTGTTGAAAATTAGAACAAAAACAGGGACATTTAAAAAAAAAAGAATATTTTTATGTAACATAAATGGTTTAAATATACCATTTTGCTATTTGGTTTTTGTTTATACTATTTGTACACACCTGCCCCCCTTCTGCTTTCTTTTGAATTAATCAAAGATTAGTTCATTTTTCAGTATTTGATTTTATCTTCATTATTGGCATGTTAGCTATCCCTTTTTGTTTTTATATTTTTAACAATTATTCTGAAATATAAAATATCCATTCTTGGGGTTGACAGGTGGCGTGGTAGTTAAGGGTGTTGTACTCCCACATGGCCAACTGTGGTTTGAGTCCGAGACCTGGCAGCTTGCTTTCTCACTCTCTCTCTCTCTTACTCTGTCCTTCTCTGGTCAAATTAAAATAAGTAAGTGAATAAATAAAGTTAAAAATTAAAAAAAAAATCCATTCTTAATTCATCATAGTCAACTTTCAAATACTACTATATAACTTTATATATAATATGTGAATCTTTCAAGAGTGTATTTTCATTTCTTCTTTTTGTCTTTCATACTACTGTCATAAATTTTAACTCTATGTGCATTAGACTACAATATACAGTAACTGTTTAAATTTAAATAGTCAATTATCTTTTTTTTTTTTTTTTAAGGTTTTTGACAGAGGGCCTGTGTGCTTGCCAGAGAGAGACAGTAAGAAGGAAAGTGAGAAATCTCTCCCCAGGGGGATGGCCACATCCTTTGCCTTCTGGGATTTGGGCACACTTGCACATGTGCCTGGTGTGATTTTCAAGCTGCCAGATCTGGGACTTGAACCATGGTGGGATGTGAGAGTCCAGTGGCTTAATTACTATGCCACCTTCTGGGCACAATAGTTAATTATTTTTCAATTTAAAAAGTAAGAAACAAGAGTTTTTAGTTTACTTACATGTTTTCTACTTTTGGCACTCTTCATTCCTTTGAATTTCAAATATTCATCTGTTATGATTTTCCTTCTGCCCGAAGAATGTCCTTTAATGCTTCTTATAGTGAAGGTTAGGTGCTAACAAGTTTTCTTAGGTTTTGTATTTCTCAAAAGGGCTTTATTTTACCTTCATTTAAAAGAGATTCTTTTACCAGATATAGAATTATAAGTTTGTTTAGTTTCTTTTTTTACTGAAAAACACGTATCATAAAGTTTACAATCATAACCATCTTTAAGTGTACAATTGATTTTTAGTGAATAGTTCAGAAGTTTTAAATATACTTACATGTTGTGAAACAGATCCCCAAAACATTTTGAGTTTGCAGAGCTGAAACATTATACCCATTAAACAAACTCTCCTCCATGCATTCCCCAAGCCTCTGGTAAACACCATTTTATTTTCTATTTCTTTGAATCCTTTATATACCTCACATAAGCAGATACACATAATATTTGGCCTTTTATGACTTATCTCACTTGGTATTATGTTCCTCAGTTTCTTCCATGTTGTAGCAAGTGATAGGATTTCTTTCCTTTTCAAGGTTGCATAGTATTCCATTTTATATACCATATTTTGTTTACCCATCTATCCACTGATAGACATTTTGATTGCTTCTACGTATTATTATGATTAATATTGCTATGAACATGGGTTTATAGATATCAATCAACCCTCTGTTTTTACTTCTTCAATTTCAATTCTGTACACACACATATATATACTCAGACATGGGATTCCTGGATTACAGGGTAACACAATTTTTAATTTTTTGAGGAACTGTTGTAATTGTCAATGGCAGTTGCACCATTTTTAAAACCTCACCACAATGCACAGCAGTTTCAATGTCTTTACATCTCCACAAACACTTCCTCCCTCTCCCTCTCTTTCTGTTTCTCTCCAATAAGTGCACATGCCCCTTGGCGATTCCTTCCACCTTGCCCCCAAAACAAAACAAAACCAAACCAAAAAAACCAACAACCCAAAACAACACAAAAAAAACCACAGTGACCCAATCCTTGTGATAGAGGTTTGGGATCTTTTAGCGGGATCGTGAATGTACATTTTGTATGGAAAACAATCTCACTAAGGACATAGGCATATTACTGGTTGTTGAGTTTATGGTTGTGATGGTTAGGATAGAGAGATGATTTGGGAACCTATGATGGCAGATGACAGTATTGTGATATTGTCTCATTGTTAAGTGAACAAAATGGAGAATTGAGCCTGGTAAATTCTTCAGCACAGGAAGGGTGAAGTAAACGCAGTTTTAGTCTATTTCATAATATTATACGTTTAGAAGGAAAGTGGTTTATAGTAACCAGATTGCAATGAATTTTATTTAGCATCAGAGGATACTTGCTTGTGTGGGTCGTTCTGCTAGCTTTCTGCAAAAAGTATTAATGCAATGTCACATGCTCCAGTGGTTTTGGCATCCTTGCTTCCCAGAGTGCAAATTGCCCTTAAATGTAGACAGCAGTGTTCAGCATATAAGGTCAGGTAGAGGTTGTTATGGATGGAATTTTGCTCCTCCCAAATTTCTGTGTTGAAATCCTAGCTCCCAGTACTTTAGAATATGGGTTTTAATTTACACATAGGATCTTTACAGTTAATCCAGGAAAAGTGAGGTAATTTGGATGGGCCCTAAGCCACTCTGGTATGCCCTGAAAAAATAGGGTAATATGAACAATGAGATATGCTTGGTGAGAAGACAATGTGAAGAGACAGAGGGAGAAGATGGCTATCTACAAGTTAAAGAGCAAGGCCTGCCTACAACAGATTTTTCCCTTACAGCCCTGAGAAGGAAGTAACCTTGTCAATACATCCAACTTTCAGCCTCCATAACTTTGAGACAAAGAATTTCTGTTGTTTAACCCATCCAGTATGCAGTCCAGAACTTTATTACAGAGCTTCAGCAAACTAATAAAAGGATCTTTGCAGGACCGCATTTTGTACACTGACTTTTGGAATGAGAAAGAAGCATGTAAACAATAGTGGGGCACCAGAGAGCTCTTGAAACCACTAGACGGTTAGATAGGCTGGCCATGTGGTCTGGTCTTTTTCCATTTGGTGGATGGATTACAAGTGCCACCCAGGCTGACCAGAATAGTCAAGGTAGTGGAACTAGCTAAGGTTTACTGCCAGTTTATGACTTTGTGCTCATCTGAACTGCAAAGGGTTTAGAAGTGGAATGAAACTCGTATTTTCTTTGTGAGCTGTTCAGAAGACGTTATGAAGTACACAAATTATGTGCAAGTAAAGCACACAAACCTTTAATTTTGCCATTGGGATTCAGGAAACTTAATATCATATTGCACCAGAATTATTTTGCACTCCAGTGCTCTGAAGGATTTTGATGTGTATGTATGGAACACATATATATCTTCGTGTTTTAGTTGAATATCTGGGATTTCTGAGGGTCTACTCTATTTCACTCTCTGCTTCTCTGTCTCTTTGTCCAATCATTTTGTGAATTGTGTGGGTGACACTACAAAATTTGAAAGTTCCGCATCATCTTTATACCTGCTTACTCTTCTGTTTGTAGTGAAAGCTTTTACGGCAGTTGAGAAAGCAACTGTCCTAATGTACAAAACAAATTAGGATGTTACCTCCCAAGCACTGAGATGTTAATGGCAGAAGTAAAATAAGCCTCAAGACTCTGAGTAAGATTGGAAGAGGGGCCCAGGCCTGTCAGCAATCTTTTCTCCTTGAGGCATTACTGCTTCTCTGA
>NW_006203325.1:509813-528233 GCF_000334495.1 Tupaia belangeri chinensis | reverse complement strand
TCAGTGTCTAATTTAAAACTCACTTGGTCTGTGCTTCTTGAGTTGATTACAACAGTTCCCAGGCTGTGAGGAGTTAAGCCAAAGAAGTTTTCATTAATTTGCCTTCTCCCAGAAGATTTTAGGCTTCCTTTCAAAGAAAGCTAGATACCACAATGAGCCAACTATGTGGTGAGAAGTTTCTCCTCTGGGAGAGAGCTGTTTGCTGAGATTCCAGCCTTTCAAATGTCAAATGTTACTCATTCATTGGCCCTTGTAAGTATGTATAGTCCTTATTTTTTATTTTAATTTGAGAATGTTTGCTTCCACTGGTAGCTCAGGGAACTTTTACTTGCTGTTTGAAATCTAACCCTGGAACACAAAAAGTATGACTAATTCTTCTTACTGGAATTTCAATGTTTTCATCAAGGCTGTAGTTTCCATTTCCAATTTTATATAATACGGGAAAAATACCAACTGGCAAACATACTTCTTTTCTTTTTGGTTGGTTACATCGAAATATCTGTTGTGTTATAATAAAAAGAAAAGTTTTATAATGATGATTTTTGTAATAGGAAGAAAACTAACTCCAAGGGTATTTAAAGAGTGAATAATTCAAAAGATGACTATCCAGCTAAGACATTTACTCAATGAAGCACTTAAAGTTAACCTTTCAGCTGCTTTTCATCTTCTGCACAGCAAGGATATTGGGTTAGCTCTGGGCAAGAGGAAAAATATATACACTGGAGTCACAGCTAATGGAAAGACTTTAGAACAACATACAAATACTCATGCCCCAACAATGACATAGTTAGGCAATCATTGTGATGACCATTGGAGAGATGAAAGAGGATCAGCTAACCGAAACCAAGTTTTTGACTTCTTCCAGAGCAAGCCTTTATCACTTCCTTATGTTGTTAGAACTCCAACTACAGATTTCTGGAATGCTATTGAGGAGAACTTGTATGAGAAACTGTAGTGGCATAGGGTTGAGATTTACCCACATTTAGGGCAAGGTCTGATTATCTTAAAAGGAATGTAGAAAAAAAATTGGATAGCCTAAAACAGGTTTTCAAACTCTTCTGCTTAGAACAATCATCTGGAGATTTAAAAAAGCATCGATCTCCTGATCCTATTCCCATAGTTTCTGGATCAGTGGGTCAATGTATTTACTTTTGTTTCTAGGTTATTCTTGGTGTAGTTGTGACAGAAAATTCTGGCTCCAGTTTGTAATTGTAGCAATGAAGAAATTACTCTGAATTGTCGGATAAATTGTGTGAGGTCTGCTGAATTTGGCATGTAAAAACAAACCTTTTTGTTTCTTGTTTAACCTATGTCAACCCTAAATATCCTATTTTTTGGCTTCTGTGACTTCTCATGAACTGGTATAATTGTAGGCCAATTGAAAACTATCTGGTGGTGTTGTCCTTGGAAAAATTGGTTCTGGATGGACACCTGTGGAATACCTGTGGAACTTGAAAATACATTTTCTCCAGGTATATTGAACCAGAGTAATAGGGAGGGGTCTAGGTCACTATTACAGAAGCCTCACAGGTGATTTGGAGAAGCAATTGATTTTGAGACTCTGCATTATGCTAATCAAGTATTGATTAACTGGCATTAGATGCTAATTGACACTTAATTGCCTAATGGAAATCACATTAATTTGATTAAGATGATTAAACCTATTCATTTCACTCTGCTATGATTAGGTTCTGCATTTGATCAACAGACGTTTGGTAATGATCTTAAGTCCTATTGAGAGAGGCAAGCATAAAAGAGATCTTTTAACACCTGAAGTATATAAAAATCTTCCCAATACAGCTTAAGGTGAATTTTTCTGTATGGATGGGCTCTGAGTAGGTCATAGAGTAGGGAGAAGAGCATTCCAAGTGAAGAGGACAAAATGAATGAAGTGATTAAGATGGGAACTGGAATTCTGTGCTAGAAGAACATTGTGCGAATGGAGTAAGGTGTATGTGGTGGGAAATAATAGAGTATGAAATTGCACAGAATAGATTGGAGTCTGGGAAATGGCTTGAAGTAGCAAGAGTGTAGAAATGATTACCATGTTATTGTGTGTACGTGGGAGTAAAGTGGTAACATTTTATCTTAGTAGCTGTGAAGAAGTTTGGGAGACAGGATTATGGTAGTAAGCCAAAGTGAAGAGATAGAACTTGATCTAGACTAATGGCTATGGATTTGGAAAAGGACAGATTTTCCAAATATGTATAGCAGTAGCCCAAAGGAAAACTGTTTCTTTTGCAGATTGTTTAGAAATTTTCTGTTTTGAGAAGAACCCATATCATGCAGAGAAGGTATAAAAAAACTATCTTTGCAGCTGCAAAATAACTTTTATGGTTAAATTGTCTACTTGTTTAAGTGATCACAGAAATATTTAGAAACAGTATTAGCAGGATTTTTTATTATATCCACTGGCAAAACTTTTTCAACTTAATGTTAGAGTGTAGTCAGTCTAGTTGGTTTGCATAGCAAACAGATAGGCATTTGATTATTGGGTATTGGAATAAGCAGGTAAGACTAACTATAAAACCATGTGGATAGTTTTTTCCTCCAATTTGCATAATGTTCACAATTTTTGAATAATTCTTTCTCTCTCTCTCTCTCTTTTTTTTTTTTGAGAGGTTTTTGCTATAGGGTGCATGCACTCGTTGGAAAGATAGAGAGAAACAGAGAGACAGAAAGTGAGAAATCCCCCCCCACCCCCCGGGTGGATGGCCGCGCCGCAACACCTTCTCCTCCATTCTCTCAGGATCTTGGGCACACACGCAAATGCGCCTGGTGTGAGTTTAAGCCACCGGATCTGGGACTCGAACCATGGTCGACTACATGCGAGTCCAGCAACATAGCCATTAGGCTAACTGCTGGTCCCACAATTTTTGAATAATCCTATACATGAAGAGTGACAGTGAAGTTAGATAAAGATCTTGGAATTTTCTTTTTATCATTTGAAAAAAGTTATTTTATACATTCAATCACTGTACATCACCATAGTTTGTAAAATGAATTTCCCCAGTGTGAATACATTGCATGCCTGTCCAGTTAAAGATATATGAATTTCATTGGCTTCCTCCCACCTAGTCTCTTTCAAGATCTGTTTCAAAAGCTGCCTGTGGGTGGGTATTCCCACTGATCTGATGGCCCCAGTTGTTCTTTACTTTTCCCACTGCTAGAGTCTTGATACTAAAGCACTCAAGGCAGCAGAATCCATTGGTTCAAGGTAGCAAGTGTCCTGTGCAAAAATCAGAGGGCTCCTTCTGCTGTCAGAGCAATGCGAGGGTACCCTGACTAGCTGGAGTGGACTCTGGAGTCCTTGGGTCTTAGAGTTGAGTGGGGAAGCAGTAAGAGTCAGAAAGTACATGGCAAGATCTGCTTTGGAGATGCAGACATATCAGGCCCCAGGGTTACAAAGTAGCTTAAAAGTGTGAAAGGAGCCAGGCCAGTAGGCAGCATGGAAGGTAAGGTGTCTGGATCCCACATGGTAGAGGCCATGGTTTGAGTCTGATTTTCCCAGACCTGGTGGCTTGAAAATCATGTCAGGCAAGTGTGAGTGTGTGCCCAAAATCCCAAGGGGAGAGTGAAGGAGAAGGGATTATAGCATGGCCATCCTCCCTGGGGAGTGATTTCTCACTTTTTCTCTCCCTCTCTTTTGTTTTCATTCTCTCTCCAGCAATTGCATGCATCCTATAGCAATAAATACATAAAAATAAAAAATAAAAAAAATAAATTTAAAAGTAGCTAACTCATAGGAAAAGTCTTGCTGTTCAGTTCCACAAACATTCATGGCCAGGCACTGGAAATATGGCATTTAATGAAAGCTGGACACTGTCTTTGTTTTTAGGGAAACTTACCTCAAAATGAGCTCAATCTATAAAAGGAAAAAAGGGGTTATAGAGTATATACCAGCCCATCACATCCTTTGACTCTTTGCAATTATGTGGAATAACTTGAGCCACACTAGAAGCAAAGCTTTCAAACATTATTAGATTCATCCTGGTGTTTCTTTGTGCCCTTAAGTACAAAAATGAAATTGAATGGTTAATGGATCTGAGCACCATAGACACGGGGTACCAACTCTAAAGGTTGGAATAAAAGACTGTTTTGTTTTTTCAGTTCAGGGGATTTTTCTCAGAGAATCCGCCCAATTTATTAATTTTTTTTCATTCTCTTTGGAAATCCCCAGAGATTACAATGTTACTAAACTAATGAATTTCTTAATTTAAATCTCTTTCCTATCACTCATTAAAGAAAAGTCATAAATTGTTAATATGAACAATAATAAAAGAAAGATAATTTTTCCATTATACTTTGAATTACAACAATGCAATTTGAATTTTCCCTAATGAACAATGAAAGCCTTTATTTAGTTACCAAAACTTTTTGACTAAGAGGTGGCTGGAAATTGAACTTTGTGCTAATACTCAGGTTAATTGCCTCCCTTGTTAATACATCTTTACTGAGGGCAATTAAAGAGATCTCTAACTTGTCCATGTTATAATGTCAATATATTAAAAAAACACATTTATTTTTATTTTACTCTAGGGCACATGCATTCACTGGAGAGAAACAGAGAGCCATAGAGAGAGGGAAAGTGAGAAAAGTGAGAAAAGTGAGGTGTCCCGGGGAGATGGAAATGCCACAATCTCATCTCTCTTCTTCTCCATTCTCCTCTCAGATTTTGGGTATGCACACATGTGCATCTTATGTATTTTTTTCAAGTCTCTGTGTTCAGGACTCAAACTGTGCAGCCAGCCATGTGGGATCTAGCACCTTAACCACCATACCACCTGCTGGCCCTGTAATAACTTTTGTCATTCGTTAACGCCTGCAGTTCCTTCTTGATTCAGGTGTCAGCTTCTCCAAGCGGAGAAGATCCTAGGAAACTCTTTGACAGCTTAGGTTGAAGGGAACTGTTAGTATTCTTCTTAATTTAGGCATAGTCTTTCTCCTGAGGGGACAACCATGGACATGTCAGTAGCTTGCTGGCAGACTGATTCCCATGGTGGTCTTTCTACTCCATGCCTTGGCCACACCCTCAACTGGATCAAACCTGAAGTTGGCAGGAAATTGGTCTTCACTAGTCCTTACGTATGAGGGGACTATACAAAATTTGTGGGAAAAAAAAATGGAATTAAAGTACACTTTAACGCAAAAAAGAAATCCACCCATAGTTTTTTCATTATATACATTTTCCATGAACTTTTTGGAGACCCTATTATATATCTGACCTAAACTTACAGCAACAGCCCTATAAGTATGAAGAATAATCAAGGTCAATAAATATCTGGATATTTTTTAGAGAAAAGTGATAGTTTTTCAGCAGTGAGAAACTCTCTGAAGGATAAGAATACCCAAGAAGAATGTCCTGTGTTTTCATTCTTTTCTTTTTAGGTGGAACGTTTAAACACTAGATAATGCTACATGAGAATGTTAATTCATGTTTTGGGTTTAGTTTCATAACTCTGCATCTGATGTTTATTATGGGTTCACCTGAGGTTTATTTTATGTTTGTAACAATACAGTTCCTAGTTTGAAATTTCAATAGAGAGATTGACTTTTAATGTTGTTAAGGTTCTTTCTCCCTAGGCAGTGCTCTTAACCTCAGATGTTTGACTTCTTTTTTTTCCCAGTGCCAGAAACTCCCAGCAGATGTCATTGTAAGGCAGATTGTTTGCCCAGACTTTTCTAGAATAGCATATCGCATCGCTGCATGTAGTAGTGATGTGTAAGTTGAATACTAGATTTAATTCTTTCTATACTCACAAGGATGGGTCTGTTATAAAGAGATAAAGAGATTCTTGGGAGTCTTAGCTGTTCTATAAATAGAATTGTTTTCCTTCATTGGAAGTTATAACACAAAGAACAGCACCCTCGTGCCCAAGCATTTCTTGGGCTACTCCCTGAGCACAGGCATGGCTGTACTCCATGTGGGACAGAAGAATAAGAGTGAAGAGACTCATAGTAAGTGAGGCAGTTGGGATTTCAAGTGAGGCAGCCTCATTTATTTAGACTCCCATGTCCTTGGTACCAAAGGAAACACACAAATGGGCATTAAAAACATGGTGTCCTTACCATGCCCAAATAAAGCACATGGCTAGTCTTATCTGGAAAAAAAACAACAACAACAACAACAACAACAACAAAAACCAAAAAACAAAAAACAAAAAATGGGAGAGCTGTACTTGAACAGCCTGACTTATCTAACAGATAAGGTGGAAAAGACAATTTTTGTCTTTTGTCCAAAGAAGTCCAGGACACATTGGATTATTTACGATAAATGTAAGTGAAAGCCAATGTAAATTCTCATTAGTTTCCCTGTAGACAAATGGTGATGTGTTTTTGTTACCTAGGAAAATCTCATTCTGTTACTCTTTTTTTTTTGGGAGAGGTTTTCGCTATAGGGCGCGTGCGCTCACCAGACAGACAGAGAGAGACAGAGAGACAGAAAGCGAGAAATCGCCCCCCAGGGAGGATGGTCACGCTGCAATCCCTTCTCCTCCATTCTACTCTCGGGATCTCGGGCACACACGCACACGCGCCCGGCGTGAGTTTTAAGCCACCCGGTCTGGGACACAAACCGCGGTCGACTACGTGGGAGTCCAGCGTCATAGCCATTACGCTAACTGCTGGTCCCTCATTCTGTTACTCTTTAATATCACAAGAGCTCATTTTTGCATTGCTTGATTATATTGTTATTTTCTTAAAGAAGTTTTTGCCTTGGAGCATGTGCATTTGCCGTAGAGAGAGAAACGCAGTGAGAAGGAAAGTGAGAAATCACCTTTCAGGGAGGGTGGCCACACAGCAAGCTCTTCCCCTCCAGGATCTTGGGCATGCATGCACACACACATGCCCGGTGTTATTTTCAAGCCATCGGGTCCCAGACTCAAACCATGGTCGGCTGTGTAGGAGTCCAGCAACGTAACTGCCATGCTATCTGCTGATCCCTTGATTGCATTTTTTTTTTTAATGAAAACCACTCTATAAAGCCATGGCTATACCTTATATGGCATAGTATTAACTAAAAGACTGGTTGCTTGGAAATTCTTAATGCAATGTATGTGGAAATCAATGATTTTATAAGGCTGCAAGCATCAGGCAGAAGAGACACATTGTATGAAAGGTGGTGGGGTGAAAGTGTGAGAAAATGGGTAAAACACAAGGACCTGGGCTCAGCTGCAGTGGTGTAGGTAATAGGGCATGATTCCAGAATCACATGGAACAATTGCATTTGAATTCTGGACCAACCCAGATATATTGGGCATGGTGGTGGGTGCCTATAGCCTGGCCAACAGGAGGCAGGGCGGGAGAATAGTGGCAAGGCAGAGTTCTGTCCAAAAGTACCTATGTCTCTCAATCTCTCTTGCTCTTCTTCTCCCTTTCTCCCTCTTTCTCTCAAAAGAAAAAGAAAAGATATGGACTTAGAAAACAAATATTTCTACCTAACTAACCTTACCAGATGTCTTAGTTGTCCTGTGCTATTTAACAGATTACTTGAGACTGTGTATTTATAATAAACAGATTTTTTTAAAGAAGTTTTTGCCTTAGGGCACATGCGTTCACCAGAAAGAGACAGAAAGAGAGACAGTGTGAAGGAAAGTGAGAAATCATTCCCCAGGGGGATGACCATGCTGCAATCCTTTTTCTTTCATTCTCCTCCTGGGATTTTGGGCATACATGCACACATAGCTGGTGTGATTTTCAAGTCACTGGGTCCAGGGCCTGACTGCCGTTGACCACGTGGAAGTGCAGCACTGTAACCACTATACCACCTGCAGAAATGTATTGACTCATAGGTATAGAGTGTGAGAAGTAAAAATCAAGATGCCATTACCTGGTGAGAGCCTTCTAGCTGCGTCATCCCTGGCAGAGTGCAGAAGGGCAAGAGAGAGGACGCTCTCCCCAAAGTACATTTATTAGGCTATCACATGCACACATCAGAGTGAAGCCCTTATGGCCTGATCACCTCTTAAAGGTCCTACCTCTTAGTACTGTTAAACAGCAGCTAAATTTCAATAGGAAGTTTGGAGGGGGCAAACATGAAAAGGAAAGCATCAGAATTTCTCTTCCTAAGAAATAAGCTATTTGATATCTATGTCATTTTAAAGCTCGTAGGATCTTCTCACTTCTCCCCCAGTAAAGTTACGTGCTTGCCAAGCGTCAGATGTCTTTGTCTCAATACTTTTACATCACCTACACGTATCTCTGAATTAAAGTGGGCAAATGCAATATTGCGTAAACCAAGAAAATACAACTGTAAAATAAAAGGGCATTTTTATTTCTTGAAAATAACTGATAATGCTTGGAAAAGATTCATGAAAGAGAAGTTATTAGAGTTGCTAATAAATTCAAAGGTGGGTGAAATGAGTATAAAAGACTGAACATTTGGAAAGATTTGGTGCTAAAATGCCTACAAAAATGTCTCTGGGATATTTCTCCACTTAAAAAAAGTGAAGCAGTAATTTGGAGAGAATGCTTGGAGTGTGACTTAGGCAGGGATTAGATAAGATGTACTATAATAAATAAAAGAGTAAAAAACCTCCATTAAAAGATCGATTAATGAATGTTTATTCCTATGTTTTAAATAATAGTATTTGACTAATTTTTAAAAACTCTATCCAACTTTTCGACTAATTGAGCAGCTGTTGATCTTGGTCTCACCAGATGGACATTTCTACTCTGTATTGTGAAAATAAATGTTAACTGTAGGCTGTGATTTGAGAATATAGTCATACAGATACAAGGGACACTCTTAGAGAAGCTGAGCAATTTTCTCAGTAGATGTTTGGTTCTTTTCTAAAACCTTAGTTTTAGGGAGGAAAGAAGTTGGCCTGCTAGATACACAGTACAGTTCATATCCCTGTAGAAGAATTAAAAAAAGAAAACCCTACAAAAAGACAAGAACAACCTATAAAGAGCTACATTTTGAATAAAAGAGTGAGGAGAAAACATTGGAGTACAGTGAAAGTAAGGAGAAAGGTCTGAGACACAGTGACTTGTGATGGAGGTGCAGAGAAGGTCACAAAGTACTGGCTGAGAGTGACCTGAGGGAAACTCCCTATTGCACAGAGGAAGTAAACAAAATATCCTGAGCCCTTTTTATTCCCACCTTGGACACTTGTAGTCCTGGCTACTGGAGCTCTAAAAGTCACTATAGACTTCTACCTCAGTGAAAACAGTTGTCTGGAGTTCTTATAGATACATTAACCCGAAAAAGATACACATGCTAGATCTAAGTTCTGACTGGATGGTGCCATTTCAAGAGCAGAGCCACAGCTAAAGTGTATCCTCCCCTCAGTGTCAGTAGAGCATGTATACTCATACTTCTGAGGCCCCACTGTCATCAGAACATGCCCATATAAAGGGTAACAGAACCAGGCCAGCAGCTGAGCCCAGTGATCCAGTAGAGACCCCAGAACCCGAGTCCTCACAGCACGTTGTATACGGGGGACAAGCAGAGTACTACAGCAGGAAGGATACCTATGAGACCAACTGAGTCAATGCAGGTGCTCTCTAGAATCTGAGGCCTCTTATCTTCCACATATCAGAAACTAAGGATTCTAGACAAGCCCTTCTCTAAAGACTGAGGCCTCTGAACAACTCTCACCACTAGACAAAAGACTTCAGATAACTACTCCCCCTTTAAAGAGACTCAATATCCCAGAACTCTCAAGAGACTAAATTCTTCAGATACACTCCTCTAACACACACACAAACACATACACACACCTACACACCTACCTAACACCAGTAGCCCTGTCCCCTGTCCCAACACCCAGTCAGACCAGGTGGCCCCACCACCTCAGAACTCACATGGCCACATCCATTCATATGGAACAGCTTCTGTGTATTTATAATAGATTTGCAAAGTAGACCCTCTGAACTGTGTATCACCCTAATACAGGACCAAACAGTACAGGTCTACACTCCTGGCAGCCCTGTTTCCAACAAAGCTGTTTCACAGCATCCACAAACACTCCTAGTTTTAGCCACAAAAGCACTTACAGAAGCTACTGACATAGGTTACACTCAAAGAAAATATACAGAAACTACTTACTAAACCCAACCAGAACCAAAGTCAGAGCCCACTATTCAGATAATATTTTAGGAAACATCCATTCTTCAAAAGCCACTCCATAAAACAGGAAGAGATGATCGTTCTGCCCAATGGCCAGACAGTAATACAGGGACACAAGAAATATGAGAAAACAGGAAATATGACAACCCCAAGGACCACAATTATTCTTTGGTAACAGACTACCAAGAAAAGAGAATCCAAGAAATGCCCAAGACACAATCGAGTATAATAATCTTAGGGAAACTTAATGAGATGCAGAATTAAGATAAACGTTTCAATTTGATCAGGAAAACAATCCATAATATGGAAGAAAAAGTCAACAAAAATAGACTTTTTTTTTTAAAAAAAAACAACTAAATAGTATTCCTAGAGATGGATAATTCAATAGGTAAAATTAAAAATACAATTGAGAACACCAATAATTGTTTATCTTAATCAGAAGAAAAAGCTCTTAACTTGACGGAATCTTTTAAATAACCCAGTGAGGCAAAAAGAAAGAAATGGAATTTTAAAAAATCAGAAAAACAAGATGAGCCAGGTGGCATGGAGATGAAGGTGGCTAGATTCCACATGGCTGGCTATGTGGTTTGAGTCCTCAACCCGAGGTTGCAAAACATGCTGGATGCATGTGTGTATGAGCCCAAAATTCTGAAGGAGAATGCATATATACTAAAAGGAAAGGAAATTAGTATTTTGAAGAGACATCTGCACTCCCATGTTTATTGTGTCACTATTCACAATAGCTAAATATGAAATAAACCTAAGTACTCAACAACTAATGAATGGATGAAGAAAATGTGGAACATATACACAACAGAATATTATTCATTCTTTAAAAATGATGAAAGCCTGTCGTTTGCAACAACATAGACAAACCTGGAGGAAATAATGCTAAATGAAACAAGGCACATACTGAAAGACAAATGTTGTATGTCTTCACTCATTAATGGTGGCTTATAGGTTTATTGGCATGGAAGTGTGGAGTTTATCAGTGGATACCAGAAGCTGGCAAAGTGGCTTAAGAAGAATTTGGTTAACAGATACAAAAATATAAGTAGATAAGTGAAATGCATTACAGAGTACTGTAGCACAGCCAAAACTAGGGTTGGTGACAATTCAATGTGTATTACCAAATAACTAGATGATTTCAAAAGTTTATAACACAAAATAATGATAAATATTTGAGATAATATTTTTGTTGCTCTGATTTGATCATTACAAGCTGTATACATGTATTAAAAAACTATACCATGTCCTATAAATACAACTATTATACATCAATTTAAAATCACAATAAATTAATTTTATGAACAGGTTAGGTAGATGCTTTAAATTGGTAAACTAGTTTTAGATTTAGAAGAATTTTATGATAGCTATTGATGTCAAACTTTTTTTGTAATATGGAATATGATTATAAGACAACATTACTAATTTTTAAAATAGTCATCCTGACATACCTATCCCTTGTTGGCATGTTGAAGTTCTTGGCAGGATGACTTTAGAATGAAGGCTGGGAAAACTGACCAAAACAAAGGGAGATAAACCTTGTGGCCAGCCCGGTCAGGTTTGGCTCATAGTCAAGGAAATTTTAATGTGAAATATAGAGAGTGATGCATGGAGTGTTCTGGAATATGGGTGAGTCTACTCTTTTTTAGGCCATGTCTTACAGTACTTAGCTTGATCCCACTTCCCAAATCATTGCAAATATCAAAATATAAGTTCATGTTATGTGTAATTCTGACCTAACTATTCATACTTCTAGCCTCACATATTAGCAAATGGTGACTGCTGAGAGGGTACTGATGATAAAGGAATCTTTTTACTAGTTTGCATCTGCAAGTTTGACTCCAGAATTACTCCTTTTCTTTCTTTTCTGTTTCTGTTTCTCTCTCTCTCTCTTTCCTTCTTTCTTTCTTTCTTTCTTTCTTTCTTTCTTTCTTTCTTTCTTTCTTTCTTTCTTTCTTCTTTCTTTCTTCTTTCTTTTGAGGGATTTTTGCTATAGGGCACATGCACATGCTGGAGACAGAGAAAATCAGAGAGAAAAAGTGAGAAATCACCCCTCAGAGGGGATGGCCAGGCCACAGTCTCCTTTGCTCCATTCTTCTCTTGGAATTTTAGGCACATATGCACACGTACCCAGCATGAGTTTTGAGCCTTTGGTTCTGGGACTTGAACCATGGTTGGCCATACGGGAGTCCAGAGCCACAACTACTATGCCACCTGCTAACCACAGAATTGCTTATTTTTAAGACAGTTTCAAGGTTGAAAGGGACCTTTCTTTCAAAGAGATAAACCTCTCTGAGGTGATGATTGGCAGAGGTGGCAATGGAATGGAGGGAAGAAGATGGAAGGAAAAAAACAAAGAGAAGGAAAATGGACAGTTTGAAGATAAAATAGCACTTCTTGAAATATAGTTTATTGCACTTTGCTTTTTCCAGTGAGAGGACATTCACTTATTTGACTTACTAGTTAAATGTAATGCCAAGCACAGATCATTTCAAGTGTAGAGCTATAGATACCTCTCCTAGGCATTTTAAATTAAAGCTTGTTTCCCTAAGCATTTGGTCTTGTGAAGGAAAATGGCATAATTAACTTGAGATCGATGGCTTAAAGAAATAGTCATCAGAGTAAGCATATTTTGTGGTAAATAGAGCAACCGGGAAACCAGATTTCAAGTGACATCTATTCTCCATCAGAGAAATTTAATTATAGTTGTTATACGTAATTCATATTTCAAAGAAAGCAACATTTTTAAAAAAGGGTAAGAATAATTACTCCCATGTAACTTTAAGACTTTTCTATTGCTGAAGTTAAGCATCTGGGGAGAATTCCCTGGTAACTTTAGGTGCATCTGCAAATGGGATTGTTCTTTGAGCTTTACAATCACATGACAAGATTCCGACTGTTCCCTTTCTTTCTCAGTGCGATATTGTTTTTGGGTGAGATCTTATATAACCTTGGTAAAGAGCCCCTTATTTTCTGCTTCTGAGTAAGTTGCTGGAGCTGAATTGTTGGTGTTCCTGGATTTTATTCCAATCTCAAAACACAATGGTCTTAGACAGCCTGGGGTAGGGAAAAAGGTTCTAGCTTTTAAAACCTTTATTTTGATAGTTAGTTAGCTTAAGATACTGGCAAGGGTGCTGGACTGGACATCACATTTAGATTCTCATTCTTGTTCTGCCCCTAGTGGGTAATTTTGGCTATGACATTTTAATTTGAGGCTTCTGTCTTCAAGGTCAGAATTTTCCTTTTCTTTATTCTTTTTTTTTTGGAGAGATTTTCACTGTAGGGCACGTGCGCTCGCCAGACAGACAGAGAGAGACATAGAGACAGAAAGCGAGAAATCACCCCCCAGGGGGGATGGTCACGCCGCAATCCCTTCTCCTCCATTCTCCTCTCAGGATCTTGGGCACGCATGCACACGCGCCCGGCGTGAGTTTTAAGCCACCGGGTCCGGGACGTGAACTGCGGTCGACTACGTGGGAGTCCAGCGACATAGCCATTACGCTAACTGTTGGTTTCCTTTATTCTTGGAAAAGCATGAGAGAGAGAGAGAGAGAGAGAGAGAGAGGAGGAGAGATGCAGCCTCCACTGGGTCTGACCACACTGTAAATGCCTTCCTGAAGTCCTCTAGCCCATTTGATCCTGGGCACTTTCATGTGCATCTGGTGTGTTTTAGGTGAAGTAGGCTGGGGATTCAGTCTACAATTGTCATGTTGAAAGTGGTACCAGAGATGGCCCTCAAAACAGGATTTTAAGACACTATGGAGGAAAATTAGAAACCTTCGTTGCATTTTCTTTTGGGAATTTTCCCCAGGGAATTCTTTCTTAATTTTTGAAGCTTTTAGGGGGCAGGAGCAAATGAAAATGGAATGGCATTTTTTTTTTCTTTTTTGGGAGAGGTTTTTGCAATAGGATGCGTGTGCTTGCCAGAAGTCACCTCCCAGGGGGAATGGCCACACCGCAATCCCTTCTCCTCCATTCTCCTCTCGGGATCTTGGGCATGCACGCACACGTGCCCAGCATGAGTTTAAGCCGCCGGGTCCGGGACTCGAACCGTGGTCGACTACATGGGAGTCCAGCGATATAGCCATTATGCTAACTGCTGGTCCCAAAATGGGATGGCATTTAAAATCTAGTTTATATGTTAAATGTTGGATACTCTGATGCTAATATGTACATTCATAATTACTTTGTTGGTAAAGAAAGTGGGGGGCCAGCTGGTGGTGTGCAGGTTAAAGTGCTGGATCCCACGTGGCTGACTGAGTGGTTTGAGTTCGAGACCTGGAGGCTTGAAAAACATGCCAGGTGTGTGTATGTGCTTGCCCAAAGTCCCAAGAGGAGAATAGAGAAGGAGAAGGGATTGTGGTGTGGCCATGCTCCCTGGGGGCTGCTTTCTCATTTTCCTTCTCTTTTTCTATCTCTCTCCAATAAATACAAGTGCTCTATAGCAAAAATATGAGAAATAAAAAGGAAGATTAAAAAAAAAGTGGGGGTAAAGTCTGGCTAGATCTCTAGACCACAGCAAGAACTTAAAACACTAATAGAGCCCCTGGTTGTGTAAATTTGGGTTCTGTTATTTCTTAATTTCTTTTTAAGAGATTCCCTGCTTACATTGAATAGAGTTTTTGCCATGTGATTTGAATGTGGTTGAAAAGATAACATGGGCTATACCCATGAGACTGTGGCTGACCATGCTATTACAGCTCCCACTGAAGTCGTACATAGACTTCTTTTTTTTTAAAAAAAAACTTAAAATAATACTATTGTTTTAAGAAAAGAACAAGTAGTAGATTCTCAGGAAAAATTTTAATTAAGATCAAGATGAATCCACATATGGATTTTTAGTTTTTTTTTTTTTTTTTTTCCTTCAGCAGCAGTTAAAATAAAAGCTATAATGACACTAATCTAATGTGTATAGATACTTGTTGATGCTGGGCTCACTGTACTAGGTACCACATACGTATCACCTTGCAAAATTCTCACAGAGTTCCTATGAGGCAGATCTGATGATTAACTACATTTTATTGATGAGGATATTTAAGTGTTGAGAGATTAACTTTCATAACTTTCTATAAAACCACCAATCTTTTCATCTTTTTGAAGTCTAAATTACATTTTACTGAACATTCTTAAATTACACTTTTTTGTCCACTGTCTCCCATTATTATTATTATTAATATTGGTTGATACTTGCCATTGGATGGCTCTAGCTATAAGGTGAGATCAGGTACATTCATATTTTAGTTTTCATGAAATTTTATGCAGCTAAAGATAGTTTAGAGATGGCATATCACAAGCAATAATTCCAATATGTAATTTAATATGACTTAGTACATGTATTTGAGCATCAGTAGAGTCATTTTATCATATGGACTAGGTTTTGATGGAGTTTACCCTCCTCCAAGAACATCCTCTATGGGAAACTCCACTATTACTGGAAAAATAATGAAGTGATTGTTTATTTTGCAAAAACATCTTTTGCTTTGAAAACATTAATAATAGGAACATTTGAAACATAATATTCTTCTAACCCATTTGTTGTTATATGAATGGATTTAGAATCACAGAATTTTGTTAAAAAATGCTTTTTATATGTTAGAAAAGGGTCAGTGAGTGCTGGTAGTGGGGGAGGTTATACATGTGTGAGCACTCTGTACTTTTTCAATTTTTTAAAAAAATTTATTCATTTTCTACATTAATTCACTATACACCATCACAACACACAAATGAATTTTCCATCCAAAATACACTGTGCATTGGCTCAATCAAGCACATCAACATACATGTTCTCAGCAAATAATTTTCCAATTCTTATGTCCTGCATACCTTGCCTTTTGTTTTGCCATCCTTGATTCCCCACCCCCCACCCTCTGCTATGTCCCATCCTCCTCCCACATTGTCCCTGGCATCCATGGTTGCCCTCCATGCCTCCCCCCTCCCCATTCAAATGATCTGCCAGTGAACTTAATTAGTCTAAATATATCAAATAGTTATCACAGCTGACACATACCTATACATGAACTCAAGTCTGACTTTAGGCATAAACCCCAGTAAGTAGAAAAAGCATACTATAAAGTAGAACCCAGCTGGGCCCATACAGCTCACTGCAGTCGTCAAATATGCATTGCATTTTCTACTTCCTGTTCCTTAAGCAAGAGCTAATAATTTCACCTGGAAACAGAAATTCCAATGGTTATCAGACTATCTACCACAATTATTTGAGACTATTTTCTCTGGAAAGAATTCCCTACTGTTCTCTTTGACTTAGGTGTTCATTATTTTATAAACAAAGTAACTATTGTTAATTCAGTCATTATAGTCACCCCACTATATATGGTGCAGTGGTTAAGATTATAGGGCCTATAGATAGTTTCACTGCTATTTAAAATTGTTCTAGAGTAAACAAAGAAGAAAAATTGAAAATTATTTTCATGAAATAAATATATAATTGATGCTAAATTCTGAAAAAAATTACATACACATAAATCCTGACAAAAATAATACACACATAAAGAAAACCCAAGACTAATCTCTATTAAGAAAAGTGATCTAACTTATTCTTTTCTTATAGAGTCTGATTCTGTTTATTTAAGGAATTATTTTATTTAACTTAATTTATTTATTTCAGTTTTACCCAAGAGGGACAGAGTGAGAGAGAAGGAAAAGTGAGAAAACAAGCCACCAGGTCCACGTCTTGAACCATGGTCAGCCATGTGGGAGTCCAGCCCCTTTAACCATCATCCCACCTACTGGCCTGGCAATACATTCTTAATAAAAGATTACCAAAACAGAGCACAACATAGTAAAGAAATAATTCATTATTAATAAGGGAGGATTATTCCAGGAATATACAGAGGGTTCAATATTACAAAATATATTTATTATTTTAAATAAATCTAAGGAGAAAAAAATTATATGATTGTCTCCATAGATAATGAAAAGGTATTTTTAAAAATTTTCTAAAACATTCTTTGTAAGGAAAAGAACAACTCAATTCTTCCCTAATATGATCATTTTTATCCATCTTAACCCAAAGCCAACATCATGCTTAATGGCAACACAATAATCCAATTAAAATTAAAGTCAGGAGAAGATAAGAAATGCACATGATCATATTTCTATCTGACATTATACTGGAGTTTCTAGTTAGTAAAATTAGGTAAAACAAAGAAATTAGAAGCATAAAAATGTAAGGGGAGTACACAAAATATTACTATTGGAATCAGCCGATGGCATAAGGGTTATGTTACTAGACTCCCAACGGAGAGGCAGCGGAACGCAGAGCAGAGCCCCGGCCGCGAAGGCCCGGGGGGGGGGCGCACAGACGCCGTCGCCGCCGCCGCGCAGGGCCCGGGCTGTACTTTTTCAATTTTTATATAAACCTAAAACTTCACACCCAAATAAAGTTTATTAATTTTATTTTTCCAGTCTTTTTTTTTAATAATGTTTTTTTTGAGAAAAACCATAGATTTACATATAGGTGTACCACATATTTTAAATCATTTACCCATTGAAGGACATTTGGGTTGTTTCTAGTTTCTGGTTCTTTTTTTAAATTCTTTTTTTTTTAAATTTAAATTGATTTATTTACATTCATACATTGTATATCATTACAGCATACAAAATGTGTTATCATCAACAAATAACTTTCCATTTCTCATTTTCTATATATTTTGCCTTTTTTCCCATCCTTGATTCCATATCTCTCACCCTCTACCATCTCTCGCCCTCCTCCTACACTGACTCTGGTATCTATGGTTGCTTTCTATGCCTCCCCCCCAAAACACATTTTATTGATTCACTAAAGATCTTAATTAATCTAAATATTTTGACTAGAAAGCACAGCTGATATATACATATCCATGAACTGAAGTCTGACTTTAGGCAAAAATCTCAGTGGGTAGAATGAACATACTATAAAGGAGCACCTAACTGGGGCTATATAGCTTACTGCAGTCATCAAATACGTATTTTTAATGCATTTTTTTAATTTTAAGAAAAAGTTTTAGGTTTTCTTTTTCCTGAAACTTTTTTTTAACTTAATGAATTTACATTCATTCCCTAAGCATCTTCACAGCATACAAAATGTGAATTTCCCATCCAGAATATACTGCATAGTGGCTTAATCATGGAGGTTATCATAAAAAATTTTCCAATTCTGGGACAGCAGTTAGCATAATGGCTGTCGCTGGACTCCCACATAGTCGACTGCAGTTCGAGTCCCGGACCCGGTGACTTAAACTCACGCCAAGTGCGTGTGCGTGCATGCCCAAGATCCCGAGAGGAGAATGGAGGAGAAGGGATTGCGGCGTGGCCATCCCCCCTGGGGGGTGATTTCTCACTTT
>NW_006203325.1:490964-509595 GCF_000334495.1 Tupaia belangeri chinensis | reverse complement strand
TTCAAACTCTAGTTTCATATATATATATATATATATATATATATTATCCCTATTTCTGACCCTCTGTCCTTTCCCACCCTCTTCTCATACTATCTCTAGTGTCTACCATTGTCTTCCATTCCTTCTCCCCCCACATTGTATTGATCACACAATTTTTTTGAATAATCTAACAACTTTCAATAGCAAGTTCAGCTAGTAATTTCAAGAAAATCAGTTTTAACTTAAATCAAAGAAATCCTAAAGAACTTGGCTTAAAACTTAAAGCCAGGAAACATGTTAGGATTCTGTTCAGATGTAGGTACATGAACCTATTGCTATCTCAATACAGGATACGAATCCTTAAAACTGGACAAAAAAGCCTAGAAGAAAATCAGCAATGTTTTAGACAAAAGTCATTAAATTATATTTCACCAATTCAGTTTCATGTACTTTATCTTCTGTTGTGGCTCAATTTTCCCAATTAAATTCTGGGATATAATATTCAACTCCAGTCTTGTCCCTATGCTTAAGTTGGCCATTTTCTTAGTTTTTGAACTCTTACTTCTGTCTGTCTGTATTTAATTTTCCTGATTTAGCACTCCCTTGAGAACTTCTTGGAGATCTGGTCTGGTGTTGGTGAATTCTTTCAAGTTTTATTTGTCTAAGAATGTTCTTGTCTTTTCTTCCCACATGAAGGATAATCTTGCCAGGTACAGTATTGTTGGTTGAAATTGCTTTTCCCTTAACACTTTGAAAATATTTTCCCATTGTTTCCTCGCTCACATTGTTTCCGATGAGAGGTCTGCTGTTATCCTGATGGGATGTCCTTTCTAGGTAACTTGATATTTTTCTCTTGCCAGTCTTAGCACATTGTCTTTGTCTGTGGTTTTGGTTAATCGGGCTATAATGTGTCTTGGAGAAGATCTTCTTGGGTTGATTCTATTTGGGGTCCTTTGTATTTCTTGGGACTGGATCTTTGAGTACCTCTCTAGGTTTGCAAAGTTTTCTTGTAGGATTTCATGGAATAGATTATCAATGCCCTTACAAGGTTCTTTGCCTTTTGGGATACCAATTATCCAGATGTTTGGATGTTTGATGGCATCTAGTATTTCTCATATGTTATTCTTACTTTTGGGGCCATTTTTCTCAGTCTTCATGGTAGATTTTTCTAGACCAGCAATTTTCTCTTCCACGTCTGAAATTCTATTTTCTGTTTGATCTAATCTGCCTTTTTTTTTTTTTTTTGGAGAGGTTTTTTTGCTATAGGGCACATGTGCTCGCCAGACAGACAGAGAGAGACATAGAGACAGAAAGCAAGAAATCACCCCCTCCAGGGGAGATGGTTGCACCGCAATCCCTTCTCCTCCATTCTCCTCTTGGGATCTTGGGCACGCACACACACATGTCTGGCGCGAGTTCTAAGCCACCGGGTCTGGGACGTGAACTGCAGTTGACTACGTGGGATTCCAGCAACATAGCCACTACGTTAACTGCTGGTTCCCTGCTTTTAATACTTTCAAGGGAGATTTTGACTTCCTGTATTATAGCCTTCATCTCTAATAGGTCCATTTGATTCTTTTTTATAGTGTGTAATTCCTCTTTTAGATCTTGCAAGAATTTCCTCACCTCCTGGAACTTGGCAGCTCTTCTCTCCATTCTCTTCTGCAATTCATTGTCTCTCTTCTCTTCCATCTCTGTTAGGTTCGCCATTATGAATATTCTAAATTTTTTATCAGGCAGTTCCATAATTTCCATTGAACTGCCTGTGGATTAAGAGGAGTTATTTTTTTCCCTGGGAGGAGAGGTATTTTCTTGCTTTCCCATATTTCTTGTGGTCCTGTGGTGATTTCTAGTCACCTGATGTATGGTGTGTTTCTTCTTAATTCTTGAAGTTCAATCTGAACATTTAGGAGCGTGCAGAAAGAGGTCATCTGGAATCTCTTTGTCATTCCGTTGTGATCCCTTTGTGCAGCAGATTCAGTAGATATTGAGGAATATGTTAACCCAAATAGTATTTGGATGTTTGGCTATAGTTCCCTTAGATCTGCCTAGAAACACAGTAAATGGAGACTGAGGATTGGGGAGATGAAATAAAAGAAAAAGGAAAGGAAACAGAGAGTGAGCAAAGCAAGAAACAAAAAACAAAAACAAAAACAAAAAACAATAACAATATGAAGAAACAGAAGGAAAAAAGGAGAAAAATAAAAAACGAATTAAAAAAATTTTTAAAAAAGCACAAAATACAAAACTGCGTGGTGTGCTTGAAATCACTAGTTCTCAGGACCCATGAGGAATCTTCTGAAGGCCTGGCTCTTGCCTCTCCTGCCTGGGTGGGAAGAGGAGAGGGGGTTACTAACAAGATAAGGCAGGGCTGAAAGCAAGAGAATACTTTACCTTAGAAAATTTTAAAAAGAAAAAATTACCAAAAAAAATGAGAAGACAGAAGCAGAGAGATACAGAGACAGAGACATAGAAACAGAGTTAGAGAGAAGGTTAGAGGAGCCCCCTACCACTAAAGCTTGTGGGCTAAAAGCTGAATTATCAGTAGGAAATCTTCATCTCCTTTTTCCCTGAAATCACTAGTTCTTAGGAGCTATGAGGAATCTTCTTAAGTTTATTAATTTTAAAGAAAGGGGGTCAGAATTTCAGCTCTGTGTGATTCTCTGTTGATCTTGAATACATTTTTACTTATCTGAATCTTAATTTCTTACTCTGGAAAGTGAAGATAATAATAGACAATAATATTGAAAGGATTAGCTGATTATCTATCTATCTATCTCTGTTTATCTCCTGGCCACTATGCATATTAAAAAAAAAAAAAAAGCTGGTTCCTTTCCCTTTAGTTCCCGTATGTCACACTTGAGGGTCATGATGAGTTTATTGTAGAATAGGGCTGAAAGCAAGTACTCTACCTCCTGGTCTGATGCATTTGCCATAATCCTGCCTACTTACCATAAAGCCAGTCTGGCGTGCCCTGAGAAGTGCTTTCCTGCAGGTTGTAGCTTATGTGATCTGCATCATGGGAGATGCTCACCCAGTCCCTCAACAGAACCTATTGGGTGGGCTTTATTTGTTATGGTCATCCTTACAGTGGTGCTTTTCAGGGCCTGTTCAATTTCCCTGTAATCACTTTCAACAGTCTGAGGCTGTGAGGAGGCCTTTTAAGAAGTGTTAGAAGGAGCAATAGGCTGCTGTCCATCAGTGAGCCTGTACTCTGTAGTTCGAGGAGACTTGAAGCCTACTGGTTTTGACAGGTGAAAAACCGTGCACTTTAGTCATGGGTGAGCCACTTCCAGAAAAGGGTAACTCACTCTATTTCTTGCACTGTTTAATTGCTTAACTGCCAAATGGTTTCTTCTATTCCCTTCTAACTTTGTTATTTTGATTCTCCAAATCACAAGCTTATCTATTCTAAAAGCAGAGGACTTGGCATCAGGGATGGCTTTGCGAAGCTGATAAAAACCGAGGGCCTGCTCCTCAGAAAATGCACAAGCACATGCATGAAGCAACTATTACAAAATGTTCAAATTTAATTTTTAGGAGTGAACCTCTGCTGTAAAAACATTTTGACTTCCAAAACATTCAAAAACACATAAAAGATGTAAAATAAATATTGGAAAATAAATTAAAGTGAAATATTTATGAAAAGTAAAATGTAAAATATAAGAAGATGAGCTACCGTTAAGAAAAATGTTAAAAACAAAAGGTTTCTTACTGCCATCGAACAGGATGAAGTTAAGGCTGCCCATAGATATGGTGATAGAGTGTGAAGAGGGTTGGTAAGACTGTCAGCAAAAACAAACAACCTAAAGAAAACCACATTCTAATAAAACAAAGGAAACAAATATTTAAATATTTATTTAAATGATATCCCTTTTCATATATATAAGTATAATTCTCCCTTTTCTTATAAGAATATCGTCAAGGCTCTAAGAAACCTTTTTACAAAAAACCGTGTACACTTGAGCAAAAAATAGAGTGCTTCACAAGGGAAATCTTCAGTTGGGAAAAATGGGATCAACAGATGATCTGATACATTTAATCATGTGGAAGATTGTTTTGAGGGGCTGCTTGAGAGTAAAAAAGAATTAGTTATAGTTACTTAAAGAAGCTACAGGGAAATTGAAGAAAATGAAGAAAATACTACTTTCTGAAAAAAAAACAAAACAGAAGTTGTACACATTAGAAGTAATTACAGTTTATCACTTGGCTTCATGGTAATTTAAACAAATATAACAGGAGGGAGGGTAGGTGAAGAAACTAATTGTTATCTTTTATAATGGAAGTTGCAAAAGGTATATTTTAAATGAATACATCAAGAAATACCAGCATAAGCATACTTTTTAGAAACAGGGATAAATAGTTGGAAAAGTATTAGGCATGGTGATTGAGATTAGAGGGTCAGAGGTGTTAGGCTGGGATAACAATTATTTGGTATATATGAGAAAAGAGTGAAAGATAAGTCTGGATCTAGGTTCTCTTGACCCACATTACACATTAGAATCAGAGTATGCAAAATGTAACAACAGATTAAACTGGATTTTAGATGTCATTCTATTATCTTTTCTCTTTTTTAGCTTTTTACTATAGGGCAGGTGTGCTTCCTGGAGACACACATGAGAGAGAGAGAGAGAGAGAGAGAGAATGTCAAAAATCACTCTCCAAGGGTGATGGCCACACTGCAATCCCTTGTTCTCCATTATCTTCTTGGGATTTTGGGGACACACACACACACACACTCTCACACTGTGATTTTCAAGCCACCTGGTATAGGACTTGAATAGTGGTTGGCCATATTGGAGTCTAGTGCCTTAACTATCATGCCACCTGCTAGCCCTCATTCTACAATATTATATTTAAAAATTTATCTCAAACAAGCATCAGATCTAAAAATATTGTACTCCAGTTCTCAAAAACCTTGATCACTATCCATCTTCTAAATGTGCTGCTAAGTTCTCTCTGACTCAGCCAGCCCCATCCCTGCCATTGGCCTTACCTGTGCCTTAGTGTTTTCCAGATCCTTCCCTTTTTTTCAGCTTTACTGAAGAATGAAACATATATATTTGTGTAAAACTTGGTGTTTTATATACATTGAGAAATGATGATGACAATTGAGGTTATTAACATATCTGAGACCTAACATAGTTACTATTTGTTCTGTCCTTTCTTTCTCCTTCCTTCCTTTCTTCTTGTTTTCTTTCTTTCTTTCTTTCTTTCTTTCTCTCTCTCTCTCTCTCTCTCTCTCTCTCTCTCTCTCTCTCTCTCTCTCTCTCTCTCTCTCTCTCTCTCTCTCTCTCTCTCTCTCTCTCTCTCTCTCTCTCTTTCTTTCTCTCTCTCTCTCTTTCTCTCTTTCTGTTGCTGTTCTGAGAACACGTAATATATAACCTCTTAGCAAATTTTAAGTATTGGCTTGTCAGAAGAGTAAAGATGCATTTTTCTATGCAAAACTGCATCGTGACTTTTCCAACAACCCTATATAAAGTACAAGGGACTATCAAAAAGTTCATGAAAAACATGTATTATAAAAAGTTTATAGATTTCAAATTTTTTTTGCACCAAATTCAACTTATACTTTAATTTTCTTCCCAAACCGAGGTCCTCTTATGCAGAACTGTTAACTGCAGTCACAGTGCTTTACATTAAATCTCCAGACTTTAGTCATCTTGCATAACTGAACCTTTTGATGGACACCTCCCACTTCTTCTCCCCTATGTTCATCATTCTGTTCCCAGTGCCTGAGCAATGCTCAGCACACAGAAGGGCCTCAGAAAACACCTTTTCAAAAACTAAGTAAAGAACCTTGGTTACTTTTGATATGAAATCTTTTGGTAGCAAAAAGTGTTTGTGAGGTGTATGTAGATATGATTATGTGTTTATCAGGTCCCTTCGAAGCCTCTCAGAATTCCTGATAACTATTTTTTTTTTTCCTCTGAGAAACATTTCATGAGGCAGACAGATATGAAGCTCCTCTGACTGAAGATGTTCGTTGTGTAACCGTCCTTGGTCCGTTCCTCAATTCTAGTGCTGCAGATCAGTGTAAATGGGTGTGGATCGCATTTATTGCCTCTTCAAAGGAGCAGTATGGGAAAACAGTGACTCACATTGTAGTGATAAATGGGAGTGACAACCCAGATCAGCAGTGGCTAGGCGCTGCTGAGCCTAATTGAGAGCTACAAAGGGAGGTGGAGGGCGTGCCCTTGTGCTCCCTGCACCCAGGGCTGAGCTGTTAGACCAATTGATAGAGCTTTTTCCCACAGCCCTGACTTGGGCAGGACTTATGCTCCTTCTTCCTTTTATCCTTAAGCTCTAGGGACTCAATCAGCTTGCCTTTTCTCTGTATATCGAAGGCTCTCTATGGAGTAAGAGCAACCCCTCTTCCTTCCTACCCATGGCATTCTTCCTGTTTCTCTGCTCCTGTCACGTTTTGGGCATAAGACAATGTGCTAGTCAGAGCTTGCATTCCAGGTTAGACAAACTGGGTTCTGAAGTTTTTGCTATCTTATAGGCTTGGACAAGACCACCCAGAATCTCTAAAGCCTCTGTTTATTCATCTGGAATACAGATAGTACCTACCAATAATATTTCGTGAGTGATTAAATAAAACGTCCATGTAAGGGACTCAGCACAGTGTCTAGCAAACAGGAAGCATGCAAAAAGATTAGTTAGTACAACTGATATTATTATAATATTGTTGTTTATATATTTGCATCTTCTAATAGTAAACTTAATCAGGATAGTGATGGTGTTTTAGTCATTTTTATAATACCATTCACCTAACAACGTAATGTGAGTCTGGGGGTTGCTTTTTATAGCTTTGGATAACAAATAACTGAGTGTGTGTGTGTTCACGTATACATAATATACACATAATGTAAAATAAGATAAAACGGCTTTTTGAAACTCTAGTTTGCTTACAAGTGGATAGCATTATTAGAATAATTATGCACGGCACTAGTAAGACTGTGAATCAGGGCCAGGTGGTAAGGCAACTGAATCCAGATAGGAAAGTTTCTGGGTTCATAAGCTGGGACTTCCCTAGGCATAATAGGTATGTACTGGTTGAGACGGGGGTGGGAGGGTGGATTATGAGGTGAAGACCCTGATGGGGTTACTTCTCTCTCTCGCTCACTTTCTCATGGGAGAAATAAATGAATACATTTAAAACAATCTGAATTAATTGCATTGGGATATTTCACTTATAATGCTGGGAACTTTTCCACTTTATTTTTGGTCTCAAGAAATTTGGGTTTCAGGATAAGACCTAGTTCCAAAAAAGATGACTTCATTCTCACGCACTAGGAAATGCACATTCCTGTGGCCAATTTTAGATTAAACTGATGGGAGAAGATCAGTGTTTTGGGATAGAGGACTCCTGCGGGTGGAGGAGTGGTGCTACAGGTTACTCCTCGTTGGAATCTCTGTCTTATGATGTCCTACTTCTCCTCAGATCAGATTTATCATAGTAGAGGGCTTGGATGATAACACTGTGTAAGAACTGGAAACTCAGGAATTGGGGCGTGGGGGTGGGAGAGAAGAAGAGTTAACTTTTAACCATTTTCAATTTGGGGCCCAACAGGGGGCATGGTGGTTAAGGTGCTAGACTCCCACATGGCCTACTAAGGTTTGAGTACCAGACCTGGCAGCTTGAAACTCACACTGGGCATGTGTGCACCCATGCCCAAAATCCTGAAAGGAGAGTGGAGGAGAAGGGATTGCTGTGTGGCCATCCTTCCTGGGGTGTGATTTCTCTTTCCCGCTCCCTGTCTGTCTCTGTCTCTAGTGAGTGTATGTGCCCTATAGCAAAACAAAACAAAGCAAAACTTTTCAGTTTTATATTCTGTTCAGGTAGATGTATACAGAAGAGCAAGGAAACAGTGAATCATGCAATTAAAGAGATGGCTGACAATACCCACTATGTTATGAGAGATCTCATAGGCTGGGAATTGAGAAAAACTATTAGAAGTCATGGGAAGCTGTTTAAAGGCACTCTTTCTGGGTATGTTCATCTCAAGTGCATGTGTTATATGTCTACCTGGCAAAGAGGAGCACATGGTTTTAGCTATGTTGGTTTAGCTATGGAGCTTGTTTTGATTCCATACGTAGAACTAGGGAGCTGAGACTACATTAGCATGGGTATCCACAGTTCATTTCCTTCCCCATATTCAAGGCGATGCCTACTGAAGCCTCATCACATTTGCTCACCACCCTCCTTTTGTGCCCAGTGGTGTGCAGTAGAAGTCAGCTCCTGGGAACGGAACTGCTGACCTTTACAAGTTCATATTCATTCATGTGCAGAAACCGAACTTTACCATTTGGGAGTTAAGAACTAGCTGACCACAGATCTAAAAAAGAGATGGCCAAAGGAAAAGACATTCAAAACTATACACTACAGTGTAGCAAGGTCAAACAAAGGTTCTATGATAAATGGGATGTTAGCATGGAGAGAGAGAGAGAAAAACAGTGGAAGGGGAGAAATGGAAGGTGCTGGAGAAAGCAATGAGGAAGTAAGACCCAGGAAGAAAAATGAAGAAACAGGCTGGAGTGATTGGAGAGTTAGTGGGGAAAATGATACCGTCTTCCTGTGAGCCTTAAGGGAAAGGTGAACTGACATGATGAATTTGGCTAGGCCATTTTTCAGTGAACAGAATACTAGAGAGATTAAATCATGTTCTTGCCATGCAGTTATGTATCAATAAGGCTACCCATGATTGGATTATTACTATTGCTATGATTTGGATTATTATTACATATTGGATTATTACTATGAGGCATTGTATTCGCTTTAATTGTCATGATACTTTTCGAGGTAGGTATTATTTATCACTATTTTATGGAAGTAGAGATGGAGGTTTGGAGAGTTGCAGTGATTTGCTCAATATTACACTGTAGATTAATAGGTAGCTTGACCATACTCTCTATATGACCTTCCTACTTGCTTTTTCATGGGTTATGCACCTTTTTGAAAACATGAGGAAAGCAGAAATTTCTCCCCCCTGACCAGAAAACCTAGACAGAGACATACCACATTTTGTGTGCAATTGCAGGAGATTCCTCCAAAACTCACCTATGGATCCCTGTGGATGTTTGACATCAGGTGAAGAGCAATGAGCCACTTTTTCAACATAACCTCTAAATATGTGTTAGCTTTCTCCATTGTCACTATATGATGCTATTCCAGTGACACTTCTGCGGCTCCAAATATTTCTGGAGCTCCAACTTCAGAAAGGCCTCAAACCCGTTTGCTGGTCACAAAAGAAAATCAGTCCCAGTTATTCACTTGTTTTTTCCAAACAGTATTTATTGTCCTGCTTTGTTCATTATCCTTGTTTTCAAATAACTTTTGGCTATTTTCAAAATTGCAAATCATTTCCAAAGGATTCTGTCATTAAAGAAATCCAAAGAATGTGCAATAGGCTCAGAAAGAAACCCTAAAGAGGCGTTTTAGAAGGGATTATATCCGAGGTTAAAGCTTCGGATAAGGAACTGTGTTCTCAAATACAACTGTTACAATAGCCACACATGCTGCCTGGGGTTATTACTTTAATGAGAGAACGCGTATAAGGCAAGATATGCTTCTTAAAAATCTTAGGAATTATACTAAATATACTAAATTTGATTATTATTATTATAAATTATCTAGTATAAATTGGTGCTTCAAGATTTTTTTTTTTGGATTATTAGAGAGAGAATTTTGTCACTATAGGTACAATGTAGTAGATTCAATTTTATGAATCTGCTCCTTAGGTGAACTATGTAGAAAGAGTACACATCTTAGTCAATGTCACTTGACTTTTCTTGTTTGTTTCTAAAATGCAGCTTATTTTCAGTGCTTCTGAGAAGCTATTGAATAACCATACCTAAAATAATGATTTAAATAAATTATTTCATACAGTGATTTGTGGCATCCTTTATTTTTCTAATGTCTGATTAAGATCAATCTATTTTTTTTTTCTTTTAAGACATTTTTGCTAAAATTTTTTGCAGGGCATGAGTGCTCGCTGGAGAGATAGAGAGAGAGACAGAAAGCAAGAAATCACCCCACAGGGAGGATGGGCACATGACCATACCTTTTCCTCCACTCTCCTCTTGGGATTTTATTGGGATTTTGTCCACACACACCCATGTGCCTGGCATGAGTTTCAAGCTAGTCCCAAGATTTATCTTTTCACATTTTTTTTGCAGAGTTTTTGTTGTTGTTGTTGTTGTTGTTGCTATAGGACATGTATGCTCACCAGAAAGACAGAGAGAGAGAGACAGAGAGACAGAAAGCGAGAAATCACTTCCCCCTCCTCCCCAGGGGGGATGGCCATGCTGCAATCCCTTCTCCTCCATTCTCCTCTCAGGATCTTGGGCATGCACGCTCATGTGCCCGGAGTGAGTTCAAGCCACCAGGTCTGGGACTTGAACCACAGTCGACTACATGGGAGTCCAGCGACATAGCCATTATACCAACTGCTGGTCCCAGATTTATCTATTTTAAGCATTAATTTTTGTCTTGGGAATATTATCCTATGCCTTGGATCATTGGAAATTGACTTTTTTGGTAATGGTTTAAAATTAAAATTTATAATAATAGAGAGCATGTGTGCATGCATGAGAGAGAGAAAAAATCACCCTCAACAAGACCTCACTATCCCAAGATCTCCTTTGCTCAATCCTCCAGTTATTCCTTTTTTTGTTTAAGGTTTTTGCCTAAGTGCGTGTGCAGTCACTGGAGTGAGAGAGAGATAGAGAGAGGAAAAGTGGAAAATCGTCCTCCAGTGGGGATGGCCACATCATATTTCCTTTTCCTCCATTCTCTTTGGATTTGGGGCATGCACATACACACATCCAGTGTGATTTTTAAACTGCCGGGTCTGGGGCTTCAATCACAATCAACCATGTGGGAGCTCAGTGTCTTAACCACCATGCTACTTCTGGCCCCAGCCCTCTTGTTATTCAAGATCTTGGGCACATGGGTACATGTATGGTGTGTTTTCAGGCCAACACAGGGATCCAAATCTGCACTGGCCATTTGGTTTCCAGGGCTATTCACTTTGCTACCACGTGTACTGTTAGACTAGGTCTATCTGCACTTTGAATGTTTAACTTATCAATTGTATTGACTAGTCCTGCTGCTTCTGCTTTTTCTCCCTCTTTCATTACCAGAGAGCATGCGAGAAAGAGAGAAAGAAAAACAGAGAGAGAGAACCCTCCAATGGTCACACAGTCATACTGCAATTCTTTTTCTTCCATTTCTCTATCCCACCAATATTTGGGGCATGCATGCATTTGCACCTGGCATGGTTTACAAGATGCTGAGCAGAGATTTGAATGTGGTCAGTCGTGTGGGATCCAGCTCTCCATGCACAGTGCTTAACTACTGCATTACGGGGCCAGCCCTGCTTCATTTTCCTGAAAGAAAGGAGGGAAATGGTACCCCCCATAAGGTGTTTATGCTGTAATCCACCCTCATCCTAAATCATGGGCATGCATGCTGGGTATACACATGGAGACCTCAGGACATGAACCTGGGAACTTCCTGTGTAACTTCAGCATTTCAGTTTGTTGGGCTATCATTGTGCTACTGCACAATGGTCAAAATTTGCTGGTCAAAAATTGCTCCTTTCTGATTACATATCCCTATGGTACTTGAGAATCCAGGGATACTACATATTGCATACAAATGCCAAATATATAGGAAGATATCATTAAAATGTTCATTGTCCCATTTTATCCTTCAGCCCACTTCAGTGACCACTGAGTTTTCTATGTGTATTTATACTAACCTGATGGGTTGCCCTTCTGGAATGGACTCCAGGGTCGAATGATGGTACATTCCCTAAATTATAGGAGACAAATACTTAGGTTAATGGTTTTTTACTTAATTGTGATTGTGTTTTACTGCACACTCACTCATCCACAAGCTCTTATGGCAACATAGCCCCGTCAGTAACTAATTGTTGAGTCTTTTACAATATAGGTTTGTGGTATGTAGGAGTGTATCTCAAATCCAGGTGTCTGTTAAATTTTGCCACTTTCCTTCTAATGGAGATAATATTACTAATAGAGTGTGCTACTATTGTTGATAGCCACTGGCTTAAGGAATAGTACGGGTGACCTATTGTATTTCCTCAGCACATTTAGTGTAGACTCTTGTTATTTTAAATGTGATCCAGGAACCAGCTGCATCTGTATGACCTGCTTATTAGAAATGCAGAATATCAGGCCCTGTCTACTGAGTCAGTATTTGCTTGTAATGAGATCCTAGGTGAATCGCACACATGCCAGATGTAGAGTTGCATTAATTTAGATGGCTCTATATAAATCCACATTCAGAGAAATTGCAGAAAATGCTTAATTGCTATATTTATAGTGATGGATATTGACCACAACAAAACAAAATAAAAAATCCAGAAGCAGGTTGAACAGATCTAATAGTTCCCCCTCTCACAAGTGATGAGTATAAATATATGAAATGGTTAAATTTCAGATACTTGGTTTATTCACTTTTAGCTTTTGGAACTAGTTATTTTCCATTACATTTCCATCCACATTGAGTTTGGGTTCTGCTCCAGCTCAGGCAATAAAGTTGACTAAAGCTCATCATCCAAACCAGCGTTTTTAATTTGCTTTTCCTGAGAGCAAGATTTTGTGGTTTTATCTCATATGAAGCCACAGTTCTTGTGAAGTAATCCGGTTTCATCCTCAATCAGTAGCAAGGATTAAGGATGTGACCAACTGACCTAAAATGTGTTTTAAACCCAAAATGCAACCACAGGTCTGTGTTGAAAACAACATGCTGTGCTTGGAAAGAAACTTTCCACGAGAGACACTGCAGAACTCCTGCTGATGCTGTTGCAAATTGGAGAAGGCAATGTTGACAAACATGTATCAAAACTCTTCAAAAATGAAAATTCTGTGATCAGCAATTCTGCTACTAGAAATTTACTAAAAAGTAGTCACATTATGGATTAGTAAGTTGTATGTTAATTCTCTGAAGAGCTAGCTAAAGAATCCATAGAAGGCAAAAGAATATGTTTGCTGAGGCCTTCAGGTGGTGTGGTACTTAAGGTACTGGATTCTCACATGGCTAACTACAGATTAAGTTCTGACTTGGTGGCTTGAGAAAATCACACCAGGCCTGTGTGGATGTGTGTCCTAAATCCCAAGAGGAGAATGGAGGAAAAGGGATTGCAGTGCGGCCATCTCCCCTGGGGGTTGATTTCTCACTTTCCCTCCCTCTGTCTCCATTTCTCCTTGTGAGCACATGTGTCCCATGGCAAAAAAAAATCTTAAAAAAAAGAACACGTTTGCTTACACCACAATTGGCATACCCTCTTTTGTTCTATCTTCTTCCCTCTAAGGTTTCCTCAAGTAACTGAAGGACCTTTCATGAATTTTTTTATCCCACCTCAGGCTCAGTTTCCTCCTTTGAACCACAAGGGATTTGGGAGAAAAAAGTGTTCTCTAAATATTATCTATGTAAACAGCCTGTGTGAGAATTATTTCACTTCCTTATATAAAATGTAGATTCCTGGGCTTGAATTCTAATACCCTGAAGGAGGGCTTATCTTTTTACAGAGAAGGAAATTGAAGCTCCAAGAGACTTTCATTGACCACTTTAGTGAAAAGTAGTGCTGGCATGTAAATCCAGGGTTACCAATTTGAATGGCAACACTTGCTCTATCACTCTTCCTGTCAGAGAAACAGGTGAACAGGCGGAGGTAGAATGTGGCCATTGTAAGTTTGCTTTTCAGCAGGGAAGATTTGTGATGATTATTGTCATGTGCTTCCTATGGTTTCTTAAAAAAAATATTTCATAAATATTTAATTTGCTGCTATGTATTTCGTAGATCTGATTTTAAGTTTTTGAGTGACAGAAAAAAGATATTTGCTAGAAGAATTACTATTCAATAGCCAATGAAAATGCTACATCTCCTTTTTAAGTGACAGATCTCCCTAGTAGGAATGCATATTCCTCTGCTTGGAAGGATGGCGCTTCTGTGCACTGGAACAGGACCGACTCTCACTTCGTAGTTTATGAATATCACAGTCTACCATGTAAGCCACCCTGGTCTTCCATTCTGCAGAAGTCCTGGTTCCATTTCTGGTAGTTATGTGTGATACCTCCTTCAAAATTTGCTGTTTATATCTCCATTATAATTTCTGAACTACTTCCCAAATGTTGGGAGAAAAGTGAATCTCCTTTAAAACTTTATTTACTTATTTACTATTTATTAACTTACTAGAGGGCATGTGTGCTCACCAGGGAGAGACAGAGAGAGGGAGAGGAGAAAGTATCCTCCACGGGGAATGATCCTCCATGGGCAATGCCTTCTTTCCATTTCTCCCTGCTTTTGGAATTTGAGCATGGATATATAAATGCCTTTGTGTTTCTCTACCACATGGTATGTGACCATATGGTTGGCCATGTGGGAATCTGTGTGTCTTAAGTACGAGGCCACGGAGCCAGTCCTAAAATCATTATTTGAAGCAACATATTTATTGAGCTTGTTAAATGTGCCTGGCACTGTGCAAAAGCTACCCAGTGAACAAAGCACCCAAAGAACTGATGAATTTGGACTGCCTTGTTAACAGTCTACTTTTAACCCCTTTACCCCTCATTTTGTTAAGCTTCACACTAAAATTTAGCTAATTTAAGAAAATGATTAGGGGCTAGCCGGTGGCATAATGGTTAGGGTGCTGGACTCCCACAAGACCAACCTCAATTTGACCTTGGACTTAGCAGCTTGAAACTTATGCCGGGCATGTGTGTGTGCATGTCCAAAATCCCGAGAGGAGAATAGAGAAGGGATTGTGGCATGGCCATTCCCCCTGGTGGGTGATTTCTCACTTTCTCTCTCTGGTGAATGCACATGCCCTATAGTTTAAAAAAAAAAAAATCTCTTAAAAAAAAAAGAAAAAGAAAAAATGATCAATTAAAATTGGGCCTCCTATATAATCGAATGCTTTGGAAGCATGGTAGTATGCAGCATCCTTTACAACTGAAAAGAAGAAGAATCACAATAAGTGAACACCTTATGTTGAATCTTTGAGTTACTTATTTTATTTTTTTTGTAAATGGAATCAAAGAATTTTGTTGCTTTGAAAATCCTGTCATGCTATTTAATGTTCTTTCATTATATTTGGTTTTCAACTTTATGGGTTGCTTTGGTTAATGGTGGTAATAGCAGAGAATTATTATAGCCTTTGGGAGGATAAAAGGAAGAATGGAAAAGATTAAAAATAAATTAGCTTTTTCATGTACAGAAAGGAGAAATAGTGTAGCAGCAGCAATGCATTCTTAAAATAATTAAGTTACTTACTAGGGCATTTTGAAGCCTCATTAAAAATTAACAAATTGGTCTTAGTGCATCTCAGCTCATTTTGTTGGCAGGTTTCCAAGTGCCTTGAGGCACTGGTTAATGGTCTCAGATGATGATCTTCACCAAATGGCAATAGTCTAACATTTTAAAACCCATCTCCCCTTTCTGCTGATTACATAGTGAGGTGAAGGCAGAAAGAAGTGGGCCCTTGCCGGGATTTTCACAAAATTTTGATGTATTGACTCCATCAAAAAGATAAAATTTGACAAGTGTTGCTACTGAATCTGGAATTTGGTAAGTTACCCTAGGCTTATAAATGCCTTTGCTAAACATCAGCTCCATTTATGTAATTTAGAGCAGGATCAAAGTTCTAGATCTCTGTGAACTACATAAATTTACCCTAATGGTATGAAAGTAGTGAGACAAGGAAACCAGGATGTTCCTGTGACGTATTTGATGGCTTAGGTCAGTGCTCTGATTTTTCCGTGTATTCTGGTTCAAGGAGGCAGCATCCTATGCATGTTAGTTGCATTCACATCAGCAAATGAAGGAACCTCCACCGAATGCCCATGCCCTGATCAGTTTTTCAGCCAAAAAACACAAAGCTTCTCTCTCTCTTTTTCTATACATCACTTCTTTTGTTATTAAACATTTTAAATTATTTTATATTTATTCATTCAATCACCGTATATCATTACAGCATGCAAAATAAAATTCCCCAGCATCAATACACTGTCCAATTAAAGATGCTATCATACACTTTATCTTCAACAGATAATCTTCCATTTTTTTGTGTCCCTTAAATGTTTTTTTTTTTTTCTTTCTTTCTTTTTCCTGAATTCTTTTCCTCTCACCCTACCCCATTACTTTGGATAACAACCAAAATTTAGAGAGGGCCCTAAAAGATTCTGTTTCATATCTGTACCTCTAAGGTTTCTTCAATACCCCCACTTTAGGGCTGAGGTATATAACTTGCCTATTGAAATAAGACTAGGATATAGAAGACTCACATCAAATGCCCTCCCTTGGCTTATCACTCTTCCTTCCTCGTCAGGCATTAATTCTCTCTCTCTCTCTCTCACACACACACACACACACACACACTGCATCCTTTCTATATCCATTTTCATTCATTTAAAAAAATATTTAAAAAATGATTAAATTAAGTTTGTTGTTATTTTTAAACTTGCCACAGAGTGTGTGTGTGTGTGTGTGTGTGTGTGTGTGAGAGAGAGAGAGAGAGAGAGAGAGAGAGAAAGCGAGCTGCTAGGTACAGGACTTGAACTGTGGTTGACCATGTGGGAGCCCAGCACCTCAACCACCACACCACCTGCTGACCCTCAATCATTCATTTTTAAGTGGAGGGATGATTTAATGATACATTTGAAACAATCTTCTACAGTTTTCCTTAAAAGGCTAACAAATTCCCTGGTTATTTCTAGTCAACTCATTTATGCATCTAATAGTAGCAGTATTTTTTCTAATGGCCTATGCTTACAAATCTTTCCAAAGAGGCATTTACATTCATCCATTTTAGTTCTTACAAAAATGGTCTCTTCCCACTTATGTTTCATGGGCTTACATGAAATTTAATTGATTATATATAATTAAGTAAGCCTGATTGGAATTTGTAGTTTTGAGAACATAAACAAGTGACAACACAACAGTTGGGAGCAGAAGTGTACCAGGGTCCCAGAGACAACTGCGGTTGCTGCAGGTGCTAAGGATCCCAGGCCTGTCAGTATGCCTCAGTTAATCTAGTGGCTGAATTAGGGGGAGATTGACGAAGACAGCTGTAATAACTGAGCTCTGTGGAGGGGTGGTTCTGGGCTAGGCTCTGTGTTAGTCACTTAACATACAATCTCATCTAATCTTTACTGCAACTTTGAGAGTTAACATTACCAGCCTTATTTATACAAATGAGAAAAATCTCTGCTAAGTAGCTTGTCACAGTGCTAATAAGCAGCAGATTAAGGGGGGAAAATAATCCAGAATGGATTGTCTCAAAAGATTTTATTTTTAACCATCATGCTGTATCATAATAATGGATTTTGATTCTAAAACTTCAAATCGATACCTATACATAGAATACAGACATCACAAATAAAATCTCCATTTTAATAAACCACCATTATTTCCCCCCTAGTTAGTTCTCTGTTATTCCTGTTACAGAAATTCACAAGGAAAGATTCGTGAAAGGAGCCTGGAAAAACACAGGGAATAACTTTTGGCTAATGTATAACAAGAGTAAATAAACCAAATGTTCTCCCCTGCTCTAAGTAATTTATCAGAAAGCTTATCATTTTAGAAGTGAACGATGTCAAATTTAATATATCCTGGGGGCCTAACAGGAGTTCAGTCAGTTTTCAGACTTCTAAACTGGGACCTGGAAGAGTTTTATGGCAGCTATTTGTTTTCTGTGGGTTTTTTTTGTACTGTTGCCCCACCCTATTCCGTTTAAGTCATTCAAGTTTTGATGAAAACTTTGAGCTTTGATTAGAGAGGATAATTAGAGAATGTTTGTGGGTTTATATGGTAATTTAGACAGTGATATGTATATGATCAAGCTGTGGGGTAAAATCAATTCCATACGCATATATGTTTATTTATTTTTTTCACTTCTTCTACCTTTAGGGATTAAGGGTATTTTAAAATTAAGTTTGAGATAGAAAATTAACCTTGACTTTATGTAATGTCTTGGAGTGAGCCACTCATTTGTTTTGGCCTCCTAAGAGCTCTTGAAAAATAACTCCCTTGAATCCCTAATCGTACGTAGAGCAGCTGGCTTTTTTTCTCTTCATTCTTTTTAATGAAGTCAAGATAATCCTGGCTTTAACAGGTTTTTGGAATCTCCCATTCCTAAATGGAATGCTTCTGTCCTAATGCTCCTGTCCTAAATGAATTTGATGTTTATCATTATCATATTGATCTCACACCTTTTGCATACTTTCACACGTTGAGGAGTTATTTCTCTCATTCTTGTTTCTGAGTCATAACACAGATCTCTTAGTTTATCCAGAACAGCCTCTCCCTTACTGTGTGGTGTGTTGGTAAATTCTTAACAACTTGCTATGAGGGAAAAAAAAAAAAATGAAACCACACAACACCCTGGCCCTGCTTGGTAACATTTGCTCATTTCCACAGTGTAGATACTGTATGATGACTTATTTTAAGCTCCCAACCTAACTCCGCTGGGTTCTAGGTTGGAAAGAAATGCACTTCGATCTCTCACAAGCCTGTTTCTGGAGAGCCATGCCTCACCTCTTCTGTCTTTTCATCAGGTAGCTCTGCAGGCTCGGTGCTGGCACTATTGGCCTGAAGGCAAGGCAACCGGGAACTTCTGG
>NW_006203325.1:478469-490915 GCF_000334495.1 Tupaia belangeri chinensis | reverse complement strand
CCTGCTGAGTTTGACATTATTGCTATATCAGTTCTTTTATTTACTATTTCAAATATTGTTGTGAGAGATTTCATTTTAGGAATTATTTGATCAAAATACATATATTTTCACACACAAACACACACACACACACACACACACACACACACACACACTGATATTTGTTCTGTTTTAGGCCCTTCCTTTTGGTGTTGGCATACCATGTCTTCCTAACATTTTCAGGGATCAAGTTGATCTTTGCTCTACTTGCTTTCTTTTTCTTTCTTTCTTTCTTTCTTTTTTTTTTTTTTTTTTTTTAGAATTTTTTTTTTTTACTTTTTTTTTTTTCCTTTAACTTTATTCATTGTCATTACTTTACTTTTTCTGAAGTTGACCAAAGACAGACAGAGAGAGGGAAAGTGAGAAAGCAAGCTATCAGGTCTGGGACTCGAACCACAGTCAGCCATGTGGGAGTCCAGCCACCCTAACCACCACGCCACCTGCCGGACTCTTCGACTTGCTTTCTTCAACCTCAACCTCCTGAGTTGCTGATATATTCAACCCTGGTATCGGCCTATCAGCTTTTGTCCTTCTTTTCACTCTAGCCTTAGAGATTCCTCAAGTACAACATGCCAGTGTGACCATGGCAGAACTTGCTGCAGTGTCTCTGAGTTTTTGTAAGGAGGGACAAATTCTACACATATGATACCAGGCCTTCCTACCACGTGGGCAGGATTCCAAGTACTCGTGAGAGGATTCAAATGATTTTCAGTGGCATAATGAAGTGGGCTCAAAAAGTCTTCTGCTTTTCTTGTTATATTCTTAAGCTCCCTATATTGAATTGCTTAAGATCGGCAGGAAGAAATACAGAGAAAATACTCTTACCTATTGGTTCTTCCTCAGGACAAGATTTCCCAAGTTAGGAGGGTTGGTTCTTTTTGGATAAAGGACTTCAGTCCTTTCACAGATGGTACAATGACCATGCTAGCCAAGATGATGTAAAATTTATACTTTGATAATCCCTCTGCTTCAAACACATGGAAGTGCTAGACACAATATAATAAAAGAAAAAAAAGAAAACAAACAAAAATACATAACTGGCTCAGAAACAATATAATATTTTGGGGGTCTTAAAACATGGCAGAAGGGATGGCAGGTGGCATGGTGTTCAGGTGTTGGACTCCCATATGGCTGACTGTGGTTCAAGTCCTGGACCTGGTGGCTTTCTTTCTTTCTTTTCCTTTCTCTCTTTCTCTTTCTGGTCAAATTAAAAAAAGAAATTAACAAATGGAATTAATTAAATAAATATTTCTTAAAAATATGGCAGAAATGTACAAGAATGAACAAAGTTTGCTGCTGCTCTCTTTCTCAATAAGGCCTTCTCTAGGCACCCTTGCTAAAATGGCAACATCTCTTTTCTCTCACCCCAGCATATAGTATCTGTCTTTCTTACTTCATTTCTATCCTTAGCACTTTTAACATACTACACATTTTACCAGCCTATCTTACTATCTGACTAATATATCTTACTGTCTCAGTAATTTTCATCAATTTATTTTATAGTCTCAGTTTCAGGAGGACAGGAACTTGTCAAATACTTCTGAGTGAGTAAGCGAGTGTTAACACATGTAATCCACTTAGCAAAATCCTGACATGTGGCAAATGTTCAATAAATCCTGTTGTTATTACTGCTTGCTATGAACAAGCCAGTCTTGGTGCTGGTGTGGTCTGATGTTTTCTACCTCTTTTCTGTGTCTATCACTTCCAGTTCTCTGCTACCTTTTATTTTTTAAAGTTTCTTTCTTGATTTTTCCCTGAGGGAGAGAAACAGCACCCCTCAACAGGGTCCTGACACCACAATCCACTCTCGGTTTCAGGCAGCTGTGGATTACGGTCATGTGTGTGGCCGGCATCCTCCAGGAGAGCTCCAGACAGGGAACTGGAACTGGAAACTCATGTAGGTCGCCCTCACAGAGTGTCATGTTTTACTGCTCTGCCATCATCAGGCCAGTCCTCTGCTACCTTTGCCTCTCAATTCATCACTCTTTTCCCTTTTCCCATCATTCTTTCTCTCTCATTCCCTAACTGTCCAGTGTTCAGAAAATGCCGTGTGTCTTGAAAATCATCAGAGTCCCTGGGGATCCCCTGGCCCCTCAGTTCAGGCTGCATGTAGGTATCTGGTGGCCAGGCGGAGAATGCATAGTGGGAGAATAAACAGCGCCATGAGAGGTGGAAGGCCCAGCCTTACCCATCCTCCATTTCAGCTTTACTGTTCCATCTTCAGCTATACTTAGCTTTTGTGAGATTACAGCCCAAGTTCTTTCTGATTCATATCAACCACACAGTTAAAACACAATCACATTGATTTTGAATTTTAAGGACACATTGCTGTTTTTTTTCTTCTTTTCTTTTTTTTTTTTTTTTTTTTTTTTTTTTTTTTTTTTTTTTTTTTGAGAGATTTTTGCTATAGGGCGTGTGCGCTCGCCAGACATAGAGAGACATAGAGACAGAAAGCGAGAAATCATCCCCCAGGGGGGATGGTCATGCCGCAATCCCTTCTCCTCCATTCTCCTCTTGGGATCCTGGGCACACATGCACATGCGCCTGGTGTGAGTTTTAAGCCACCGGATCCACAACGCGAACCGCTGTCGACTACGTGGGAGTCCAGCGACATAGCCATTAAGCTAACTGCTGGTTCCCTCTTTCAGCTTTATTGAGGACTCATTGACAAGTAAAAATTGTGTATAGTCAAGGTGTACCACATGATGTTTTGATGTACACATGCATTATGAAATAATAACCACAATCAAGCTAATGGACACATCCATCACTTTACATTTTTCTTTTGCTTTTCTTTGTTCTTTTTTTCTTTTTTGGCATGTGTGTGGTGAAAATACTTAAAATCTATCTTCAGCATATTTCAGGTGTACAATCATTTTGCTAACTATAGCCACCATGTTGCATATTTGGAAAACACATGACCATATTTGGAAAGACACATGATCTCTGTTTATGGAATAGAACCTGGGTTTTGAAGTGAGAATAAATAGAAATTTGTGGGATTAAGAGGTGAGATATAACTTACAATAAAGACATTACAGGGGAGATATAGAGTATCAAGGATTTAAATTTAGTACTTAAACAATTTATTATCCCTGGTTCAGAAACCTAGTGAGGACAATAAACAGAGCATCCTACCCAAAATGCTCTTCAGTGAAATAAGGAACCTTGATGTTGGCTTTAGTGTTTGAGGTCCTGAGTGTCTTCTAATGCCCTAGATCCCAGGTAACAGGTAAGGCAAAAGCAGGGTAGATGGCAGGTGAGAGGATGAATCACTGTATTTGACATGAGGGCAGTTGCCAACTTTTGCTTGATAAACTATGGTTTGTTCCTCTTAGCACTTTGGGGGAGATTCATTGTATCCTGCATGCCAATCCTCAGCAAAAAGCAAAATATATATTTTTTATAATTTTATTTAACTATTTATTTATTTTTAATTTGACCAGAGAGGGAGAGTGTGTGTGTGAGAGATAGAGAGAGAAAAAGTGAGAAAACAAGCCATCAGTTCTGGGACTTGAACTGCCGTCCACCATGTGGGAGTCCAGTGCCCTTAACCACCATGCCACCTGCTAGCCCCTCCCTAAACATTTTTTAAAAACCTTAGAAGGAGTTTTCACTATAAATAACATGTAGGTTGAAGAAATTATAAGACTAAGAGCATCCACAAAGCAAGGTGTTGACATTGATTATTTTATTCTAGTTGGAATTTGATAATGAATGACCATAAACTAGCACAGTGTCATGCCCCACATATCCAATTATTATTGTATTAACTGATATTGATTATACAGGTCCCCAAACTTGAATAATTAGCTTTAAAGTGATGCTCATCTTTGCTAAATCTCTCTTTTTAAAATTCATGGTAGAACACGTGCATATGTATGAGAGAAAAGAAAGAGAGAGAGATAAGCACCATCCAGAGGGCTTGGTCATGTGTGATCCCCCTCCTCCAGTCTTCCAACCTGCCAGGATCCTGAACACATGGACATATACCTGCTATGTTTTCAGGCCCACTGAGCTCAAGACTAGAACTATAGTCTGCATGTGGCTTCCAGCCCCATGGTCGAGTAAGTTACCAACCAAACGTGCCAGAGAAGATGGCCTTTCCTAAGTCTTTGAGGTGGGATAAAGATGAGGTATGTAGGCCCGGACAATAGTAATAGGAAGTGGGTGATGTTAACCTGAATAAATGTAAATCCCTCTGAAATGACTTATTTTGATTATCGTCTTGACTCAATAGATTTTCCGCCCTGATAGGGGACTGGAGATGCTGGAGTTGCATCTCTGGGGGCATGGCCTCATAGAAATTGCTGAGGGGTCTCATGAAACAAAGGTATTAACAACCCATCATTGGTGGGGATCATGGCATCTTGAGCCAACAGGAGTTGTGAGATGCAGACTGCAGGCTGTGGAAGCAGCAGACCCTCTGGGGCTCTATGGATTAGGCCAAATCCAGGTCACTCTATTTACCTGCCATATGATCTTCTAAAAGTCACTTAAGTTTTCTAAGCTTCAGTTTCTTCAGCTGTAAAATAGAAATAATGTCTGATTTCAGGATTGTTATGACAATAGACACTTAGTCAGTTAAAAAACGGAAATAAAAATTTATAAACTTGGATTATGAGCTGAATAAACAACTCTCTAAGGAAGACATATGAACAGCTAAAAAGCATATGAAAAAATGCTTGACATTCCTCATCATAAGAGAGATGCAGATTAAAACCACATGAGATACCTCCTAATCCCAGTCAGAATGGCGAAGATTAAAAAAACAAAAAATGCTAAGTGCTGGAGGTGATGTGGTGAAAGGAGAACACTCCTACATTGTTGGTGAGAATGTAAATTGGTCCAACCACTGTGGAGAATGATATGGAGGTTCCTCAGAGACCTTCAAATAGAAACTATCATATGACCCAGCAATTCCACTACTAAGTATCTACCCAAAGGACAGGGGAGTGCTCAGTCAGAAAAGCGCTTGCACAACTATAATTATTCACAATTTTCAAGACATGGAACCAACCTAAATGTCCACAAACTGATGAATGGATTGGAAAAGTGTGGCACATATACTCCATGGAATATTATTCAGCCATAAACAACAGCAAGGCTCTGGAATTTGATAGAAAGTAGACAAATATGGAAGATTTGTTGCTGAGTGAAGCAAGGCAGGCTATGAAAGAGAGACATTTATGTCTCCACTTAACATATAGTGACTGTCCGCACTCTGTGGTAGAGACTGAAAGACTAGAAGACATAAAAGCATTAAAAATTATTATGGACACTAGAGCCAAAGTGAAAGAAGAGTGTGGGAAGGGAAGAGCACAGGAAAGAAAATTTGGGGAAAAAATAGAGAGGCAAGATATTCGTGAGACACAGATGGCTTATTATCTGTTGATGAGGATGTGTATGTTATTCTCAACTGGACTGAGATGTATATCATGCTGGGTAAAGTCTCTTTACAATCTAATTGATGTATAGCAATTGAATGTATAAATAATAATAATAATAATAATAATAATAAAAATTATAAACTGTCTACTATGTGCCAGACCTGTGTTAGATGATGGGGATATAATGCAGAGTGAAGAAATACTCTCCTTACACTCACGGAATTCATAATCTGGCTGTGAAGGCAGATCTTACCTAGTGACTAGTACAGATTTAGGATCTCAAAACATGGTAGCTATCTTATTCATTTAAAAAATGAGGGCATTGTAATATCAAGAGGTTAACTGACATGCTCCTGATTTCTTAGTGAATGTTGGTGGAGTTGGGGCTTCATGTAGGGCTACAAACCTTAAAATCAAGAGCTTTTCACAGAAGCTGGTGGTGCTATACAGAGGCTTGGTGATGAGGCTGGATCCTTTGATTCATCTGGAGGCAGTATTTCCCAATCAGATGCCATGGTAGCACGAATCCCCCCACCATTGCCAACTATTATCAGGTCAGACTTTTCTCAGGTCAATTGGAATAATTCCAAAGCCACAATTAGTTCATTCTATATGGAATTTTTTACGCTCTCATGGGTTCTTGAAAATTCTGCACAAAGGTCAGTAACATAAGCCATAGGCTTAGGGTTAAATGAGCATTGATTTGCATTGACCACAGAACTAGTATAGAGGAGAATGTCCATTATGTAACTCAGTGACTCCCATTCAAGGACTCATATGAGAAATTTATTTGAGAATGTAATGCCAACAAAAATTGCATCCTCCTTTCTTACAATGAAAGCTATGTAAATAACCATGTTTGCCTTTTTGTACAACCTGCCAAAAGGCTTAGACTAAAAATTTGTGCCAGGTCATAGGGACTGCATTAACCTTTGAGTAGTTATATATGAGGAGCCTTTAAAAGATTCATGAGAAACATTTATTTGCAAAAACTATGCATGGGTTTCAAACATTTTTTGCATAAAAACAAATTCATGTTTTAATTCTATATTTTTCACAAGTTTTTTTTGGAATTCCCTTATCTATTTCCCCCTCATTTTGTTGGTTCTGATATGTCATTCATTTATATTATTTTATTGTCTATATGCTCTTTTATCTGAGATTATATAACATAATAATTTGTTAAAAAACTGCTTTACATTGCAGGACAGGGTGCCAAGAAGTGGGAAAAATAGAAGCATTAAGGGAGACAATAGAGAAAATTGTGAATGAGAATGACCTCTAGGTAATTATTTTCTTCTAAACTCTACCTGGTAAATATAGGCGTTCTATTTGCAGTTGATGGAACGAAGCCAAGGACCTATGACCTCTCAGTTGACCTGAGTCTAATCTCAAAATGAGTGCCTTTCAGCTCTTTCTTTTAGTTTCTGTGTACATTTGCTGGCATATCAGATAAAACACAGAAGTTAAAAGCCTTTCGGTCCCATATTTCCCGTTTATCTAGATTTGCAAGATTGATGTAGCCTTGGCTTCCAGTATGCTTGCTGTGATTAGGAATTTGTTCTCCGTGACCAAAGCTACCTTTACCTCTATTTTCTTTACCTTTGTGCACTAAGTTCACATCACTTTTCTACAGAACGGCATGTTTTCTACAGAATTGGCTCTTCCCCTCTGTTCTTGTTGCTAATCAAGAAGGGAATACAAATAAAATAGTTGGACTCAATTCTCAAATAGAAATATGTTTCAACCAAGTAGAGCTGTAAAAACATGAAACAACCCAGATTTACCCCAGACCTCTAGCCTGGGACATAATGAAGTTGCAGTAAGGGTCAGAGCAGCTAAATCTGGCTCGGCCCTATTAGTGAGATTGCTGCAACTCAAAATTCCTTCTGGGTGAAAAGGTTACTGGGTACTCATGATATGCTTACCAAAGTCCACAAATGATCTTTTTTCTCTGCCTTGGAAACCTTACTGTTCCCTCTCCTGGCCCTTCTAGGTTTCTTCTGCAGTCCTTGAGTTCCTTTTGAGAAAACTCTTTCAAGGACTCCACTTCATTGGTTACAGGGATTGAGCCATTCCTCTGCTCCATAATCTATAATCTCCAGGCTTCTCCTGACCAGTGTTCCACCCTGTTACCAGGCACAAAGGAGGGTACACATGTTCTCAATTGTCAGCAGCCCTCAAGCATGACTATCCTTTCACTTGACCTACTCATTCATTTGGGTGGATGTGGCCAACTACTGATCACACCCTCAAATCTGTTTTCTCCCTTTTCAACGTGATAGAGCTACCTTATTGGAGCCTACCTCTTCCAGTCTACCCTGAAGCCAGTTCAAGCCGTGAAATTAAGCTCTCACTAATGGAATTTGAAAGTTTAAATTTGCAGTCACTTACTTAAAAAGGAAGTGCCCACCCTGTATATAATCTTTCCCCTTTCTCCTGGAGAATGTCAACCACACTGATGAGGACAGCACTATAATGTAGTAGTTATCAGAGTGTTCTGCAGACATTTGAAGATTCATGAAGCCCTTTCAGGAACCTGGGAAATCAAAACTATTTTCATAGTAACATGAGATGTTATTTTTCTTTTTCACTGTTTTATGTTACCAATGATGGTTCAAAAGCAATGGTTGATAAAAACTGTGGTGTGTTAGCATAAATCAAGACAATGACCCCAGCCTTTTCATGGCATTTTTCATAGACTTGAATTTGCAAAACAAAGCAAATTTTAGGTAAGAATATCCCTAAAGAAGCACTATGAATTTTCAGCTTAGCTCGATCACTGCCATTAAATATGCTTTTGGAAAATGTGTATGACAAGACAAAATGGGGACTATGACTAAATACTTCTGATACTTACAGAAATAGGTTGTCTCCAGGAAAAAAATTTGTGTGATGGAGTTGTGAGTTTCACTATTCGTCTTTTTTTATACAAATGATTTTTATTTGAAAGAATGATTAAAAACTTCATTTATTCAGAGACTTGGCATATATTTCCTTTAAAATGAGCCTGTCCCTTCAAGGGGGAAAAATGACTATAATTGTTATCAATGATAAAATTTGAGTTTTCAAGTGAAAATTTGAATTTTGGAAATTATGTATCTGTTACCATAAACCAGATAGCATCCTAATATTTAAAAATCATTTTTGAAATTGGTAGAAATAGTGATAAATGTGATTTTCTGATATTGGGCAATGAAATGTGTCACATTTAGAAATCAGTGAACCAATAATTTCTGAAGACCAGTGCATGATGTTTGGAAATCATGCGTGAATGAAAGAGCCATTAGAGGGGCCAGGAGATGGCCTAGTGGTTAAGGCACTGGACTTCCATGTGGTTGTCTATGGTTTGAGTCCCAGACCAGGTAGCCAGGTGCACGTGTGTGTATGCAAAATCCTGAGAAGAGAATGGAGGAGAAAGGATCACAGTGTGGCCATCTTCCCTGGGTGGTGATTTCTCCCTTCCTGTCTGTCTCTGTTTCTTTGGTGAGTAAATGTGCCCTATAGCAAAAATCCCCCCCCCCACCCCCGTTGGAAGTATAAAGTCAGAAATTTTCCTTGTTTGTTTGTTTAATAAATTTTGACAGATATATTAGGTATACGAGGATATTTCAAAAAGTCCATGGAGGGAACCAGCAGTTAGCATAATGGCTATGTCGCTGGACTCCCACGTAGTCAACCGTGGTTCACATCCCAGACCCGGTGGCTTAAAACTCACGCCGGGCGCATGTGCATGCGTGCCCAGGATCCCAAGAGAAGAATGGAGGAGAAGGGATTGTGGTGTGACCATCCCCCCAGGGGGGTGATTTCTCGCTTTCTGTCTCTCTGTCTCTCTCTGTCTGGTGAGCGCAGGTGCCCTATAGCGAAAACCTCTCCAAAAAAAAAAAAAAAAAAGCCTATGGAAAAATGAAATTGAAGAGTGAGTTTATATTGCTGCAAGAAAAAAAATTGAAATAAGTGCCTAAGTTTTTTGTAATGTATATTTTCTCATAAACTTTTTGAAGACCTCTCATATAATTATCAGCACTTCAATGGAAATTACTGTAACAGAGAATGAAAACTGTATTGATACGGTTCAGATTCCATACAGCAACTAGCTTTTAGGAAACTACAACCTGAGTTTGGTTGTAGTGTCAAAAACCAGTATTCATAATTTTCATATTTTTTTTTTTTGGAGAGGTTTTTGCTATAGGGTGCGTGCGCTTGTCAGACAGAGAGAGACAGAGACAGAAAGCGAGAAGTCACCCCCCAGGGGGGATGGTCATGCCACAATCCCTTCTCCTCCATTCTCCTCTTGGGATCTTGGGCACGCACGCACACACACCCGGTGTGAGTTTTAAGCCACCGGGTCTGGGATGTGAACCACGGTTGACTACGTGGGAGTCCAGCGACATAGCCATTACGCTAACTGCTGGTTCCCAGTATTCATAATTTTCTGAAAAGGAGTACTGTTGCCTTTTCTAACAATATTTGTGTGAGGCTTCCCTTTCTTGACATATATAATTAACCTGCTGGACTAGACTGAATGTAGAAGTATTCAATAATAACAGAAATGATAGTAATTCTAAGTCAGATAGTAAAAAGATTTACAAAAATATCAAATAATACCAATCTTTCTCATAAACTACAGAATATATTTATTTTCAATAAAATAAGTTATCGGGACCAGCAGTTAGCGTAATGGCTATGTCGCTGGACTCCTATGTAGTCGACCGTGGTTTGCGTCCTGGACCCAGTGGCTTAAAACTCATGCTGGGCACCTGTGCATGCGTGCCCAAGATCTCGAGAGGAAAACGGAGGAGAAGGGATTGCGGTGTGGCCATCCCCCCTGGGTGGTGATTTCTTGCTTTCTGTCATTCTGTCTCTCCGTCTAGGAGCAGACACACGCTATAGCAATAACCTCTTCAAAAAAAAAAAAGTAAGATAAGTTATTTATGGGGATCAGTAGATGACATGGTAGTTAAAGTACTGGACTCTCACATGACTGACCACAGTTTGAGTACTAGACCTAGCTGCTTGAAAATCATGCCGGATGTGTGTGCATACCTATCCAGAAACCTGAGAGGAGAAAGGAGAAAAAAAGGATTGTGGCATGACCATCTCCACTGGGGAGTGATTTCTCACTTACCCTCTCTCTCTCTGTTTCTCTCTGGTGAGCACATATGCCCTGTGGCAAAAATCAGTTATTTGTGTTATCATAATTTTAAAACATGAATTAATAAAGTCTTTTCTGTGATAAAATATTGAATTTTGTCAAGCAGTTTTTTTCCTGCACCTATTGAGATAATCGTCTATTTTTTATCCTTCTTTCTGTGATGACATACACTATGTTGATTGGTGTGTGTATGTTCAGCCATCTTTGCATCCCAGGGACATCCTCTTGATTGTGGTGAATAATCCTTTTAATGTGCAGCTGAATTTGGTTTTTGAGTATTTCGTTGAGGATTTTTATACCCATGTTCATCAAGGATAATATTCTGTAATTCTTTTTTCTTGTCATATTCTTATCTGGGTTTGTTAGGAGGGCAATGCTAACCTTATAAATGTATTTGAAAGTGTTTCTTCTTGTTTAGATTTTTGAGAGAGTTCGAGAAAGATTGGTATTCATTCTTCAAATGTTTGATAGAATTTACCAGTGACACCATCTGGCTTTGGACTTTTCTTGCTTGGGAAGCTCTCAATTACTGTTTCTATTCCCTTACTTGCTAATGCTTGTTCAGATTTCCGAATTCTTCACAATTTGGTCTTAATATGTTGTATGTGTCTACGAGTCTCTTTCTTCAATGTAACTGTTCATAGCAGCCCGCTTGAATCCTTTATATTGCTTTGCTATTTGTTGTCTCCCCTTTCATTTATAATTTTGAGACTTCTCTCTTTATTTCATAATTAATCTAATAAAAGTTTATGAATTTCGTTTGTCTTCCCAAAACACCAACTCCTAGTTTCATGGATCTTTTCTGTTGTTTTCATTGTCTATTTATTTTTGCTCTGATCTTTATTATTTTCTTTCTTCTGCTAACTTTGGGCTTAGTTTATTCTTTTCTTTCTAGTTCTTTGAGGCATAAAGTTAGGCTATTTGTTTGAAATCATTTCCTTTTCTTTTCTTTTTTTTTGGAGAGGTTTTTACTATAGGGTGCATGCGCTCGCAAGAAAGAGAGAAAGAAAGAAAAAAATCACGCCCCGGGGGGATGGCCATGCCACAATCTCTTCTCCTCCAGTCTCCTCGGGGGATCTTGAGCATGCATGCACATGTGCTCTGCGTGATTTTAAGCCACTAGGCCCAGGACTCGAACCACGGTTGACTACATGGGAGTCAACAGTAACTTAGCCATTACACCAACTGCTAGTCCTCTATTTTTTTTTCTTAATATAAGTATTTATTACTATATATTTCATCTTAAAATTGTTTTAGGTGAAATCAGTAAGTTCTGGTATGCTATATATTTTTTTTTATTATCATCATCATAATCTTCTTTATATTACATTGGATTACATATAACTTTACAGTGTATTACATTGTTTTTTCAAAAGGGAATGCCATGCATGTCCGTCAGTACAGAGACATTAATCTCCCCACTTCAACATTCAATATCTTTTCTATGTTTTCCCCAATCATTATTTTTATTATTCACATTATTTAGCTCACAAAGAGAATATTCCAACTTGTGAACATTTCTCCCTTGTCTAGTTGATAAAACTATAAAATTATCTACAACAGATAATACCACATTTCTTTGTCCCATTAATGCTTTGCCTCTCTATTTTCCTTTTAAATGTCCTTCCTCAGACCCTACATTTTTTTTGAATATCTATTATTAATTTTTTTTAAAAAATTTTATTTTCTACCTTAATTCACTATACACCATCACAACCCACCAATAAATTTTCCATCCAAAATACACTGTGTACTGGTTCAATCAAGCACATCAACATACATGTTCTCAGCAAGTAATTTTCCAATTCTTACATCCTGCATACCTTGCCCTTTGTCTTGCCATCCCTGATTCCCCATCCCCC
>NW_006203325.1:451926-478354 GCF_000334495.1 Tupaia belangeri chinensis | reverse complement strand
AATTAAATTATATTACCTAACACTCATTCCCTGCGTATCATCACAACACACTAAGTGTAGTTTCCCATTTAGGATAAACTGCATAGTGTCTTAATCAAGCATGTTATCACCAATACTATTCCATTTCTACTTTCACACATATTTATACATATATATATGTTTTTTATCCCATGCTTGACCCTCAGCCTTGGCGCGGGTCCCGGGGGAGATGCGCTGAGCCCGGGAGGGCCCACGCAAGTCCCGCCACTGGTTGCAGCCATGGCGAGGGGCCGGGGGCATGCAGGGCCCGCCTCCTGGTATGCTATATTTTCATCTTAGTTTTTCTCAAGATATTTTTGACCAATTAGTTGTTCAGGAATGTGTTGTTTAAATTCCACCATTCTGTGAATTTCCCAAATTTCCTCTTGTTTTTATTTTTTCCTGCAAAATCATTTTCTTTTAGAAGAAAAGTTTCAAATATTTGAGGACCTTTATTATTAAAGGATTAAATAAAATAATACACAGCTTTCATTTATCCAAACATGCGTAATCCAACCTGAATATAAAATGCACCAAATTGGTAAATTACACATGGAAATGCAATTTTACACATGTAAAGTAAATGCCAGCTATAGCAATTTAACAGTCAAATTGATCAAAACATTGTACATTAAAAAAATGAAGACCATCTTAAAGCCAATTATCTACAGTAAACTAAAGGAAATTCTGATATGGAATGACTGGACTCAAAGCAAAGAATAAGGCACCTGCTATGAATTTAGAGCAATAAATTTCGTTTTTTAATGTTATTATGAAATAGTTTACCAAGTTACTTGTTTCAAAGAGAGAAACATGTAAAGAATTGGATGATTTATCCGGTGAGAAGTGCAGGTAACAATTCAGTTAAAAACCGGCTGGCCCAACTGATTCCTTCCTATTCGAGATTAGTTAATGTTTTAAATGTCTTTAATTATGCCTCTCCCAAACTCTCCCCCATATCTGAGGGTATCAGAAGCCCTGTATGAAGTTTATACTGTGTATAGAGCAGATTTCCCTTCTGTTCCTCTTATAACAGCTTATTTTAAGAGACAGACTGAGGCAATTAACGAAGCAAACATAAGCAGCTTTCTTTCCAATACATTATTATTACATAGATACTGCTCAGGCTTTTCTTCATGAAGTTTTGGCTAAGTACATAAATTGCCAATACTTGTAGTTTTCAATAGTCCTAGAAAACCCCAAATCTGCCTTATTGCTGTCACCCTTACCATTAGGAAAAAGAAAATGTCATCAACCATAATCTATAAAATCAAACGACAAAGGGAAGACTAAAAATTGATCTTTATCAATACAGTCATTTAATTCCAGATGCCGCTTTAGTCAAATGTATCTGATACCCTAACACTATTTCTAGAATACTAAAAAAAGCACTTCTAAATGAAGTGTAACTTTTTAGTCAATGTGCCTTTTTTGGTATTAAAAGTGCTACCAAGATGCGGAGAAGTCTTATGGCATGTTGAACTCAACAGTGTGTCCTGATGAACATGTTTTTAGTATTTTTCCCTAACATTTTGTCTAGCGTAGCTTGATACAGTAAACTAATTCTGATTTTTTTTTTTTTTGGAGAGATTTTCGTTATAGGGCGTGTGGGCTTGCCAGACAGACAGAGAGAGACATAGAGACAGAAAGCGAGAAATCACCCCCCAAGGGGGATGGTCACGCCACAATCCCTTCTCCTCCATTCTCCTCTCGAGATCTTGGGCATGCACGTACACGTGCCTTGTGTGAGTTTTAAGCCACCGGGTCCGGGATGTGAACCGCGGTCGACTACGTGGGAGTCCAGTGACATAGCCATTATGCTAACTGCTGGTTCTCAAGTAAACTAATTCTTGTGAAATTATTAATGTGACATAAACAAGCCTTCCCTGACTTCAGTTCACCATGGTAGCTTTCAATGTAATTGAAGTGACCAAGTTACAAAATGCTCAACTAAAACTTTTTTAAATGGTATTTTAGATTGCTATACTTCCTCATGCAAAATCCAAGGTATTGTAATAGAAACAAGATTGTTAAGATAGACATTGTGGCTATAAGCATCTCCCTTTATATTAGAAGTTTTTAAAGATTTTTTAGGTGCTAATGGTGTGGTAAAACTAGACTAACTTTGTAGTTGTTCCTTTTATAAGCATCATATTACCCTATAAGGGAGTATGCTTTCAATTTAAGAGAGTAATTATGGGCCTAGCTATCTAAAACCTAAGATTTCAAATTTTAAATTAAGCTAACTGCTTTTACACAGTAGGGTAAACAAAATGTAGACCCTGTCTACACAGATTTAATCTAATTACATATGGCCTACTGTTTTAATAACCACATAAGTAACTTACCACATATGGCCTACTGTTTTAATAACCACATAAATAACTTACCCAATACTGACTGAATAAGTAGGGTCCACTACTGAGTTTAACAAAATTTTACTGCTTTATTCATATGGTGCATTTGCAAGGCACTGTGATATGGACTAGAAAAGTTGGAACGACTTGTGAAGAAACCTTGGAAGACACATGAGGAATGATATGAAAGTCAGTCTGAGACAGGGTGCTTTACTAAATTGTTTTCAATCAGGATAGCAAACATGAATTCAAGTTAAAATTCCCAGGAGAATCCACACATCTTAAGGTCAGTCACTTCACATGCCCATCCTGATACTTTGAATAATCTGGGAAATTGTAGTGCCACAACAAAAATGAAGAGAGCCAATAGCCAGTTTCCTACAGGCGCCTTCTCTTCAGGAGCATTTCGCGACATTGCCACGCTGTGTGATTGATCTTGCTGTGCTTCTTGTTGGTCATACAGATGTGCTGCTTGGTGACCTGGAGGAGTCTGACCCAGTGGGGCCCCAGGATCTGTTTGAGCCTTCGGCCTTTGGTCAGCTTTGGTCAGCTCAGCACGTTGGCAAGGCCACTGCTGTACACCACCCCCCCCCATTGTTAAAACTTTATGAACTGATAATTAGAACATGTAGCCCCTCACCCATTTATTTGCATGTATCACATTTTCAATAAAAAGGCATGATAATTCCTAGCAGTTGTCACTCTACAGAGAACAATCTCTGGGGGTGTCCGACTGAAGACGTGCACGAATAAGGCACCTAGGCCTCAGTCTTTCCTTCCTGCACCGCCTCTGGGGAGATAACCCTCCCCTGCCGAGGCTGGACCCCGGCAGTGACCATCTTCACAGTGCCACGACCTGCCCCCTGGCCACCCCTTGTGTGGGCTCACTCACCTCCCCTCAGGCTGCTGCGAGACTCTGCTCCTGGTGACCGTGCCACTGGAGCGAGGAGGTTCTTGGCAGGGCACTAGCTATGACCACTGGGCCTGGTCACGACTAACGCTGGGCCTGAGCACTGGTGCGGCACGGGCCACTGACTGGCAATGCTGGACTGAAGTGCCAAGCAAGGCAAGCATGCGGCAGAAGAGCCTGCAGCCCTCACTGCTGTGGCTGCCACTGGGAGGGTGGACTGAAACAGGGAGGAAATGTAAGGCAACAACCTGACAGTGCATCCCGCTGCCTTGAACTACTTTGGGTTTGGCCTGGCCTCTTGTTATTGACTTTTAGCTTCATGCCAAACAGTGCATTCTTTTCACTATTTTTTAAGATTTATTTACTTATGTATGAATTTTTAATTTGCCAATTGGTGTGTGAACTTGCCAAAAGACAGGAGAGGGAAAATAAGAAAGTATCCCCCCATAGGACATGGTCATGCCACAATCCCTTCTCCTCCATTTCGCCCTTCTTTTTTGGGATTTGGGATACATGTGCAAGTGCCTGCTGTGTTTTTTGAGCCACCAGGTCTGAGACTTGAACCACATGGTCAGCCATGTGGGATCCAGCTACTTTAATTAGCAGGCTGATTTATTTACTTCTTATAAAATAAATTATGAATAACATTAGCAAGAAGGTGAAATAGGACTTTCAGCACTCATCTCCTGGACACATATCAATTTGAACAATTGTCCATGTATAAAAATGCCTTCACAATAGCTAAGGGAACCAGATGAGAGATTGTAATACCTAGGTGTAGCATAGAGATAAGAAAAAATACATTGAAGAGGGTAGGTAGGAAAAGCAATTTTACTCCACTCACACCACTCCTTTCCCAACCCTACTCTCTGTACGTGGGATGAAGAGTACAGTAAACATTAGCCTCAAACTCCAGCACCAGGCCCAGCCCAGCAAAACTCAGTGCTGGGCCAGTCATATTGGCCTCAGTCTTCAGGTCCATACTAGTGCCATAATTACTGGAAAGGTAGGCTGATTTAGGATTTTCCCTACTTAAGCTGGTCTGTAAAGACTGGAGTAAATGCTTACTTCTTCAAATGTACAGACACCAACACGTGGTCACAAGGATCATAGATGATGAAGGAAACATGACATCACTGAAGGTACAAACTAAAGCTGCAGTAATAGACACTAAAGAAATGGAGGCTCACAAACTGCCTGACAAAGAATTCATAAAATAAGTTACTTATGTTAGTAAACAATGGGTTTATCATAGTTTTTAGAAAATGAATTAATAGATAAAAAAATTTAATAATTTTTTAGTTCTGATTTCATACAATAGCAATAGATATTTCCCATATTAGTAAAATCTCTTCAGGGTCCTCAACATTTTTCACAAGTGTAAAGAGATTCTGAGATCAAAACATTTAAGAATTTCTGCTTTCAGTAATGACAAAAACAACCTAGACTATTGAATGAGCTCTTATAACACAGCTGGTTCTTTCTAGACTATGAAAGAGAAACACATCTCTATTTTGCTCAAGCCACTTGAAAATTGGAGAGTCTTTGCTATTGCATCTTGGCCCATACCCTAAGTAATATTGGTCTAGAAAGTAATTGAATGGAAAGTGAAAAATCACTTCTCGGGTGGATGGTCATGCTGCAATTCCTCTCCTCCATTCTCCTGGGATCTTGGGTACGCACGTACACACTCCCAGTGTGAGTTTCAAGCCCCTGGATCTGGGACTCAAACTGTAGTTGGCCATGTGAGAGTCCAGTGATGTAACCACTACACCACCTGCTGGCCCCAACATATGAATTTTAAGGGGACGCAATTTAGCTCATACCAGCTTCTCTCAGTAACTATCCCAGATAGAAAAATTCATTTTGTATGCTGTAATGATATATAGTAAATGAATGTAAAAGACAAAAAATATTTAAAAAAAAAAAAGATTTTTGGGACCAGCAGATGGCATAATGGTTACATTGTTGGGCTCCCATATAGTGACCACAGTTCAAATCCTAATACCTGCTGGGCGCGTGTGCATGTGCATGTATGCCCAAGATCCTGAGAGGAGAATGGAGGAGAATGCATTGCGGGATGGTCATCCTCCCTGGAGGGAGTGATTTCTTCCTGTCTCTCTGCCTTTCACTGTCTTTCTGGCAAGCATACATGCCCTATAGCAAAAATCTATAAAAAATAAACATTAAAAATTTTTTTTTTCTTCCACGAATGAGACAGAGAAACAGAGAAGCAGCAACCCAAAGGTTTTTGATGCCACAGTTCACCCCAACTCAGCCAGCTCTTGGCCATGGGCATGTGTGTTTCAAGCATACTTAGGGAGGTCTTCAGACACAAACCTGGAACCATTCCATGTGAGTCAGCCTTGCAGAGTGCCACATTTTATTTTTGCACCATTGTCTGCTTCCCTATTGTGCCATTTTATTCCTCAGTCATTGTCACTATCTGAGTTTGTTTTCTATTTGTTTATGTATCTGTCCCCGCTACCAGAATGTAAGCTCTATGAATGGAGGGTCTTCATTTACCAGTTTGCTTACTGTATGGCACATAAAAGAAGCACAATGAATAAACGTTCAAGGAGTAACTGGAAGGGCAGAGAGGAGGACAAAGATTATAGATGTTCTGTTTTAACCTTGCAAGTTTTTTTTGTTTTGTTTTGTTTTCACTTCTGCATTATAGTTTTTAGTTCTCTTACATTTAATACTCTTAGTTTTCTTTTCAAATGCTACAAACTTTATGCCAAATCATCCCTTTCTGAAAAATTTTCCGAACTCCATAAACTAGATTGTGTTTTTTCCCCCAGTCTCTGAATCTTCTATAGCAGATACTGTCTCAATCAATTATTCTGGCACATATCTGAATATTCCTTTCTGTTGTGCTTTTGCTGGTTCATGTCTTCATATGTATTTTGTCTCTCCAGTAAAATAGTAATATCTCCAAGGACGTCAACCATAATTTATTTATTTTTCTTCCAGGTAATCCATAGAGTCTCTACTAGTAATGAAGCTGAATTAAACAGGCTTGGATACACTTTGTACTAGTCATTTAGCAGCAAAACTGGCACCTCTGAGTAAGGAACCTTGAGTGGAGCTGGAATTTTGTGCGGTATATTTTCTGAGGCAATAGGAAAAATCCTCTTTCCTGCTTTCACATTTCTGGCCTATTCTTCCCTCCAGATTTGCTTAAGGAAGTCTTTTAGTGACAACATTCTGAGAAATTGCCAGGTTGAAAATAGATCAAGATGTTTTAAATGCAAATATCTCTCAGAAGAGGCAAAACAGTGACTTAAATTCACATATTCTGCCTGATAATTTATCTTTTTCTAGAAAACAAACTTAATGGAGTGTGTGAGAAAACAAAATACCTGAGGTTGGTAAAGCATGCTGAAAAAAGAAGGCTTCGAAAGTACCTGAGGTTGGTAAAGCATGCTGAAAAAAGGCTTCGAATCTGATTCGCACTTTATCTGTCAGCCCTAACCTAGACTAGCAGATTGAAAAGTACAAAAACAATTATTTCCAAGTCAGAATCAGATGAAGTTTAGTCTCTGCTTTAGGGCACCATGATTTAATCTTTCTGTTAATATAAGCTAGGTGAAAATGATTTAACTTCTTTGCACCTGAGAAAACCCAGCTGTAAAATGAAGTTACTTTCTGGTTTATTGTGAAAATAAAATGAATGCTTAATTATTATTAACTGCTATTATAGGGCTCCCTTTTTAGTTTTAAACCATTTTCACGATAAGTAAGGATAAGCCTGTTCTCTCAGGAGTGATCTCAGGTCTGGGGCATTAGGCTAACTGGTTCATATTTAGGGAATTGCCATTCCTTCCTTAGATCCTTTCTAATTAAGCGCCGTGGTCATTAAACTTTTAGAAAAGAGTAGCAAATTTTTATTATCCAGAAGGTTTGACGTTATCAAAATGTAAATGAATAGAGTGGTGTGGACATTAAAAAAATCTCTGAGCAAACTGGGATGGGCATGGAGGTGATGATGCTGATATTGTTTCTGAGAGTGATGTTACTCCTGGGAGATCCTGTAATAAACTATAATAGATATTTTACCACTGCAAATTCCATCTGGGGAAAGGAGGCTAACCCTAAAAGAAAAGTAGGTCTAAGATTATTCCCATTTTTGAGTAACTAAAGCCCAGTGAGCTGACTTGAATGGAAGTTCAATAAACTCCAAGCCAAGTGTTCTTTTAATCACTTTGCGTTGCCTTTCCCACACACTTCAGAAGTGGGTTGAACTGCAAAAGTGCCAAAACTCAAAGAATGTTGTAGAAATCCATGTGGAGCCTCTCAGAGGTAGGTTTGACCTTTCATGTAGGGCAGGGATGACCTTCTAAATAGTTTAGAAATATAATGTTTATATTACATCAGTATTTTCATAGGCCCTACCTACTTTGAGGCCAGTTTTATCTCTGGAGACGTAGACCACTTCCTGCCAGCTACCCAAACAGTCTTGTGTGATGGGCATAATGACTCACAGTCATATAACATTCCTTTCAGACACATATCAGCACATTTGTTATGATATTACTGCCCAAACACCCACAGAATCTAAAGAGGCAAAATAGGATTAACGTTGAAGAATTTAGTCCCACCCATTTCTCTTTCTTTCAAATCAAACTTTTGAAGTGATTCCTGTAGGTGATTCACTTTTGCTTCTAATTAGAGATACAGTAAGGATGTGTGATCAGGCTGGTGTAAGTCTTTGAGGTCAAGCCATATTCTGAAACTATTTTATTTGGAAATCTAAGTCATAATAAGAAGGTCATTTGACGTGAATCACATGTCCCAGCTTGCAGATGTGGAACTGGAAAGAATTGGCATTCCATAGCACAGCATATGATGGGGAACACCAAGATAACTTACAAAATGTCCATTAGCTACTCAAGGTAGACACTCAAGACAGCTTGCTTATGGGTGAAATTGGTAGTTTAGGTCCAATAAAATGGTTGGATTCACTCTTTCAGCCATAAATCTTGGGTCATACATCATGGCCAGTGACCAGGCGCTTTTGCATGATTTCCTTAGTTGGTCTATAAACAGCATAAAGTATCTGTAATATCTATAATGTGTGTTAGGTAAGAAAGATATTTCATGTCAATCTTGAGGCTAGAAGACAGTAGCACCACGTAAATGTTCATTACATGAGCACTGATTAATTTCACTGAGTTTGTTAAAGTGCTAAAAATGTTTTAGTAGTCTCCAAAATATTTATTGCCTTACCTTTCAGAGTAATAGGGACATTTATTTATTTATTCATTCATTCATTTAGTAAATATTTAAGATACCTATTCCAAGTACTAACTTTAACTTTCAGTCGTTGAGTGCCCTTTGGTAGTTCCTTAGCTTTTCTACCTCAGTTTCCTTATATGTAAATGTAGAAAAATAATAGTACTTACTTTAACAGTAAAATAATAATAGTACCTTTGAATATTGTTGTAATAATTGAATGAGTTAATGTAAATAAAATGCTTAAAACAGTGTTAAATAGTACAAACTAAAACTTATTATTATTTTTTTGTCTAGGAAACACAATGATTATTTTGATGCATACTAAATTACTCTAACATAATGGCTTAAAGCAACAATCATTTATTATTACAGTTTCTTTGGGCCAGAAATCTGAGCATGGCTTAGATGAGTCCACTACTTCACATGCTACAGTCAAAGTGTCAGTGGGCTGCTATCAACTCAAGGCTCAACTGAGGGAAAACATGCTTCTAAACCCACATGTGGTTATTGGCAGGATTTGTTGTTGTTGCTATTGATGGCAGTTGGCCAGTTGCTACCTAAATTCTGTGCCATTTGAAGTTTTCAACATGGCAGCTTGGTTTGTCAGTGTGCAACATGAGAAGTGAATGGATAGAGTTAGCTTGCAAAACCTAAATCATGGTCTTTTATAACCTGGTTATGAAAATGATATTTTATCATTTTTGCCATATTTATTTATTAGAAGTGAGTCATAGGTCCAGTCCACATTTAAAAGGAGGATATTACACAAGAGTGTGAATACCAGGATTAGATTATTGGGAGCTGTATTAGCTGCCTACCATGAAGGTGAGCAATATAAACATGAAGATTACATGTGTGTTAGGAAAGACAGATACTAAAAATAATTTTAGAATAAAACAGTAGTTACAAATTTTGAATTGAGAATTGCAATATTTGTACTTGGGCATTAAGAAAATGGTTTTTAATTTCAGACTTGAAGGATGAGTAGAATTCAGGGGTGAACCAGGAGATAGATGAACCTTCTCAGAAGCATGAACAGATGATGGAGGTGAGCACCTGCATGTGACTTGGGCTTCTCACAGCCTGATGGCTAGTTTCTGAGATGGAGTGCTCCTGTTTGGAGGAACACTCCAAGAAAAGCAGAGTAGAAGTTACCAGGTCAAGGATATAGAATCTCTTCCAATGTATTATATCGACCAAAGTAGTCATGGCCCAGACCAGAGTCAAGGGTAGGGGTGATAAAACTACCTTTTCACTGTGAGAGCAACATGCTTGTACAAAAACCAGAACTGCTTGGGACCATCTCTAGAAAATATCTACCATGATTAGTGATCTTAGCAAGAGAAATTTAGAGTCCAGTTAAAGATTGGATAAGAAGCGGGACCAGCAGTTAACGTAATGGCTATGTCGCTGGACTCCCATGTAGTCAACCGTGGTTTGCGTCCTGGACCTGGTGGCTTAAAACTCAGGCTGGGTGTGTGTGCGTGTGTGCCCAAGACCCCGAGAGGAGAATGGAGGAGAAGGGACTGCGGCATGGCCATCCCCCCGGGGGATGATTTCTCACTTTCTGTCTGTCTCTCTCTGTCTGGTGAGCGCAGGTGCCCTATAGCGAAAACCTCTCCAAAAAAAAAAAAAAAAAAAAAAAGATTGGATAAGAAGTAAGCAAAGAAAGTATGTTCAGATGTCTCTTTAAGGTGCTTGGGTAGGACTGAGAGATGAGACTTAGATAATTGGAAGATGATGAGAGTAAAGAGAGGAAGTTCCTGGAAGTAATGTCTGTATGTTACAGGCAATGATACTATAGAGAAGAGCTTGAAGATAAAAACAGAGATAGGCTAGTATATGAAATAGGTCTCTGATAGACACAAGAGGAAGGAATTGAGAAGCCAAATTTAGTGAGACCAGCAGATGGCATAATGGTTACATTGCTGGACTTCCATGTAGTTGACCACAGTTTTAGTCCCAGACCTGGCAGCTTAAAATGCCAGGTGCATGTGCATGCATGCCCAAGATCCTGAGAGGAGAATGGAAAAGGGATGGTGGCATGGAGGAGAACAGATTGTAGAAAGGCCATCTGCTGTGCTGGTGGGTGATTTCTCGCTTTTCTCTCTCTCTCTCTCTCTATCTGGTGAGCACATGCATCCTATAGCAAAAATTTCTATAAACAAAACAAAACAAACCCAAATTTGGGGTGCTGAGTTTTGACAGGAGAACCTTTTCTATAGTAACAGGAAGAGAAAAAGAGAGAGAAAAAGTAGATGCAGGTAGTTGTTGAAAGCAAGTTTTTTCTGTTAGCGTTGGGGATCTCATGTAATAAAGACTCAATAAATATTTGAGAATAGCCCAGCCAAGATAGTGCAGATGGTAGAGTACTACTGAGTAAAGCTACAGTGGTATGGAAGGTCCAGGTTCAGATCTCAGACCAACCCAACTAGCCAGGTGCTGTAGTGCATGCCTGTAATCTTATGGTAGTTAACTAGGAGGCTGAGATGGGAGGATCTCAGCATGGTGAAGCCCTGTTGAAAATAGCTCCTTCTATATCTATCTATATATCAGTCAATCTATCTTTATTCTCCTCCCTCTCTTCCCATCTGTCATTTAAAAAAACTGTGAATGAATGACGATCTGGGTCATAGCAACCCAAGTAGAATGCAGAAAAGAAGTGTGAATGGAGGATAGAGGGAACTCTCTGCCCTGCTGTAGAATAAGGAAGAAAGGAAGATGGGAATTGTCACAGATGCAGCTGAACCCAATTTAGGGGAAGGTTTTTGTTTAATTTGTATGTTGCTTCTTCAACAGGCTATTTTATTATAGAGTTTATTCTGATTTTGTCTCTTGAATGGGAAACAGAATAAGAAAAGTTTTTTTTTTCTCTTTTTTGGAGAGTTTTTTGCTATAGGGCACGTGTGCTTGCCAGACAGACAGAGAGAGACAGAGAGCTAGAAAGTGAGAAATCACCCCCCAGAGGGGATGGCCACACCGCAATCCCTTCTCCTCCATTCTCCTCTTGGGATCTTGGGCATGTACACACACGTGCCTGGCCTGAGTTTTAAACCACTGGGTCCGGAACTCGAACTGTGGTCAACTATGTGGGAGTCCAGCGACATAGCCATTGCACTAACTGCTGGTCCTCAGAATAAGAAAAGTTTTATCCAGTTTTGTGATCTCAGTTTGCTTCAATTGGGTGGCCTTCCTAAGTTAAACCAAGCTGGACCAGACAAAGAAAAATCCTTTCAGAGGAAGGCCATGGTGGTGGCACCCCAGTTATTCCTTGGCTCTTGTTCCTTCTTCAGTTGTGGGATAGCCACTAGATTCCAGATCAACACTGTGTCTTCAGCTTTGATTGGAGACTACAAGAGATGGACATGAAAACATAGCCATCATTTCTGGTACAAAAAGACTTCAAAAAGTTCGTGAAAAATAGAATTTAAAGTAAAATAGAATTTAAAGTTTATTTTAGTGCAGATTTTTTTGAAATCCACACATAATTTTTTCATAATACACATTTTCTATGAACATTGGAAAAGTCCTTTGACTAAGGCTTTGCATTATTTATTAAGAAGTTTTCACACTTTTGAAGAAAAGACTGTTAATTCTTTGGAAAAATTAAAATGCTAAAGTAATATGTTTTCTGATATTTTTTCCATTTGACATCAAAATTTCAGACTTAAATTGAGTCCTGTACCACAGCATCTATGATGGTCATGATATAGACTTTCAAAACATGGATTTTGAAATTATATTTCTTGAAGTCACTGTTTTTTATTTGTAAAATGAGGTAATTTTGGAATCTACCCCATTGGAATATTTTGAGGATTAATGAGTTACTGTCCGAGGTACTTTTAATACTACGTGGCATTTTATTGTTAGTGCTATTGGTCTTCATTGTGTTTTCAGTTTGCAGTGACTGATTTACAAATGTCTATAAATTTGCAAATGTAGAACTTTCTATATTTCTGGGCTCACATTTTTATAGTAGGTCCAGATTTTTCAGACATAATAATGTTTCTTTCCATTTCTTCCTTCCAAAACATTTTCCCAGAATTTTGAAAAGATCTCTCTGTCCTCTTCTAAAGGGGTTGGACGTTTCATTTTTAAAGAACCTTACATTTAATTGGCCATAGACACCTTGTGACTCTTTTCTATAGAGGTAGGGATAAAGGGAACAACACATATTCAAGGAAGTATGCAGTCAGCTTGAATGGTTCTAAAATGGTTCGAGCAACACTGATGAACTGTATAGTTCCTTTGGAAATTGAAAGTGGATATTAATTTAGACCTATGGTATTTTTCTTTATAATAACTGTGTCTTTTACTTGATGTGAATAGATAGGCTGAGCAATCCAAAGGTTTAATGACTCTTACTATCTGGTAAAAGGCAATGGAAGAAAGCATCAAAATTCTTGGCACATAGGGGCATAGACTGTCGTGTGTATATATTTGTGTGGGTGGGTGTGTGTGTATATATATATATATATATATATATATATATATATATATATAGTTTTTCTATATAGTTATAAAGAGATTATTATTTACCATTAGCATGAGAAAAAAAGCAACAACTGGATACACATTATTTCAGGCATCCAGTGATTGCTATCACATAAACATTTTGTTGTGTGATAATAATTCCCTTGTTTGAACAAAGTTGACCATTTTTCTAGAATGTTGTAGAGAGAATTGATACATTAAATAGATTATAGTAGATGAAGTCTAAAGTCCTTCCAACTTTTAATAGTCATGTTTTTATACTCTCTCCTTCAGATCCTTCAGTCTGGCATATTTCTATTCACAGTGTGATGTCTGCCTTTCACAATTAGGTGAGTCATTTTAATTTCAGAGTGGGGCTGAGGGTCAGAGCATCCCAAACATAGGCGATCAGACCTTTCCCTGGTACTCTAAATTAATCCCTCTGAGATCAACTGTAACTGTTGCTTCAAGATTTGGCTCCAATTGCACATTCTTTCCAATTATAATATGATTATTTTTTATTTGTAACTGTATCATCACATGGATTGTCAAATTCTGGTTAAGGGTTGGGTAGGTTAGGTGTAATTTTGCTTGAAATCAGGGAATTATTTTCATTTGCTATCTAGCTTGGCATAAAAGACAAGATATATCAGAGTTTTTTTTTTTTAATCTGAAGCATTAGGAATACTGGCTGTTATCCAAGGCTTTGAATTAAGCTGGGGTTCCCTTACTGGATTGGTGCTTCATTTATGGTGTTATGATCATGTGGCCGTATGCTCAAAATTAAAGGCATACCCACAAGTGGAGGAAGGCAGTTATTTAGAATCTTAGGCATGAGCACTGGGGTCAGCTCTCTGTATACCCTGAACCTGCCAGAGTAAAACTAACTTCCTTCTGAAAGGGCCAGGATGCTGTACCTTTATCAACTCTGCTTTTATACTGCTCATGTACCCGAAAGAGCCAGATACATAGATATCCCAATTCCATTACATAGAAAGAAGACAACTGAGTATACGTGCTCACGATTCTGATAGAATAACGTGCGTCCTAGAGAACAGTAGATAATAGTTAGCAATAGTTACTGTATTTTGTTGGTATGGCATTGATCACCCAAATGTGTCTCAGGCATTCTCTGTTAGTTCCTGACAGTGTATCAAACTAGTGAGGAAAGACATGAATTTTGCATTAATTCTCTCCAGTATTCTTTTTACAAGGCTATCTTTTTGTATTGTTTTCTAATTGCTTAAATTGCAGATAGGAAGTATTTCAGTGGCAGACCTGGGCTTCTTTATCTCCTTTTTAATATCTTAGTGCCTTCTCTAGGACTAGGTTGAAAGTAAAAGTACCCTCTTGAGACTTAATATTTTTTAAAAATTATTTATTTAATTTTATTTATTATTTTAAATTTGCTATAGGGGGGAGAGAGAGAGAGAGAGAGGAGGGGAGGGGGGGAGAGGAGAGGAGAGGAGAGGAGAGGAGAGGAGAGGAGAGGAGAGGAGAGGAGAGGAGAGGAGAGGAGAGGAGAGGAGAGGAGAGGAGAGGAGAGGAGGGCAAGCTGCCAGATTGGGAACTCGAACTGTGGTTGACCTTGTGGAAGTCCACTTTAACCACCACACCACCTGCTGGCCCCAAGACTTATTCTTTGATTGACTAAGAAATAGGATTTGCCTCTAACTGATGCACTACATATTGGACTGTTACGTTCTATCTCTTCAGATTATTCTAGATGAACTAACAATTGAATACTGAGGAATGTGGCTGTACACTCTCTCCCCAGTGGAGGGTTAGTGTGTCCAAATGAGCAAAAGGGGAAAAGGCCAGAGGCAGAGAGCAGGTCCTGGAGAGGAGTGGGGACTTGCTTCTGCCAGGCCTTGCACGTTGTTTGTACGGATATTGTAGCCACTCGGTGGAGGTTTGTTGAATGAATGAATGTATGAAAACTGAATTAATCTGGATAGACAAGTTGGGTTAGCTCCAAGTCTTTCTTTTCTTGGGAAAGCTGAATTAAATCCAGCTGTTCTTCAAATTGCCAAGTCACTTTTGAGTATGTTTCTTTCTATTTCTTTCATTTCTATTTATTTTTCCCTTGAGTGCTGAAGAAATAAATGCTCCACCAAATTATCTATTTTTTATAAGGGTTGGCCCTTTGTACTTGACATTTTCTTAATGGTTTACATTCTGCATATTTACGTTTTTTCCCCTGAGCTCTTCTTTTCCCAGTTACATCTTATTATATGACTCTGGTGAATAAAGTATTTCCTAGCTGAGCCCCTCCTTTTTTTTGTCCTTTCCATTTTCCTCTGCTACCTAATTTCCCTAATACCAATTTTTTAAATCTAAGTTACCACAACTTTGACTACATAAATACGACTTTGAATGTTGTATCTTCTACTTTAGAACAAAATGTTTCAAAAATTAGGGCTGTACAATTCAGCTTTTCCTCAGAAATTCTGCTCAGCTTTTTAGGATGTGTGTGTGAGCCCATCAGACTCACTGCTCTAAGATAACACTTGACAACCCGGGTAAGAACATAGCTGCAGTCGATCTCTGTAACGTGAAGTAGCAACAATGTGAGCATCTCCTGGCACCGCTAGGCCCCCTGGCATGTATGCTTTTCCTACACTGTTTAGTGTAACTTAACCAGAAAATATACTAGCATTAGAGTCAATTTATTTTATTTTATTTTATTTTTTTGAGAGATTTTTGCTATAGGGCTAGAGAAACAGAGAGACAGAAAGCAAGAAATCACCCCCCAAAAGGGATGTTCATGTCACAATCTCTTCTCTTCCTTTCTCCTCTCACGATTTTGGGCTCTCACGCACATGTACCTGGTGTGACTTTCAAGGCACTGGGTCAGGGACTCAGACTGTGGCCGACCATGTGGGAATCCATCACCTTAACTACTATACCACCTGCTGGTCCCTAGAATCAATTTTTTTTTTGGGGGGGAAGGTTTTTTTCTATAGGGTGCATGCGCTTGCCAGAAAGACAGAAAGAGACAGAGAGACAGAAAGTGAGAAATCACCACCCAGGGGGGATGGCCACACAGCAATCCCTTCTCCTTCATTCTCCTCTTGGGATCTTGGGCATGGATGCACATGTGCCTGGTGTGAGTTTAAGCCGCTGGGTCCGAGACTCGAACTGTGGTCAACTACATGGGAGTCCAGCAACATAGCCATTACGCCAACTGCTGGTCCCCCTAGAATCAATTTTAAGAAAAAAAGTTATTAGTCTACTCTAGAATGCTATTTATTATATTTTCCAATTGTTTTTTACATAACACTATTTTAAAAATAGTAGTGATTACGGCATATGTATAGTTTTTTTTGAGAGATTTTTGCTTTAGGGTGTATGCACTTGCTGGTGAGAGAGAGAGAGACAGAGACAGAGATAGATGTAGTGAGAAGAAAGTGAGAAATCACCCCCAGGAAGGATGGCCATGCCACAATCCCTTCTCCTCCATTCTTCTCCCAGGATCTTGGCTTATATGCACACACATTCAATGTGAGTTTCAAGCCTCTGGTGTCCAGGACTTAAACCATGGTCAACCATGTGGGAGTCCAGCAACTAACCACTACACCAAGCTACAGCATACATGTAGTTCATATTGTGCTATTTTCTTTCTTTGTGTCCTTTAACTTTCTTTGCTGTTAGAGCCCCTACAGCTTACTTTTGCCCTCTTTTTTCCCCCCCAAGAAGTATTTTTGCTATAGGGCATATGTGCTTGCTAGAGGGACAGAAAGTGAGAAATCATCCCCCTTCCTAGGATCAACGGCCTTCTTCTTCATTCTTCTCTTGGGATTTTGGGCATACACACACTTACCCCCAGCATGAGTGTTAAGCCACTGGGTCCAGGACTAGAACTGCCGTCGACTACATGAGAGTCCAGTGACATAACTACTACACCATCTTCTGGTCTCACTTTTGCCCTCTTGTACCAGATCATCCATTTTCTTTTTTTTCCTTTTATTGCTAGAGGGCTTGTGCATTCAGCAGAGTGAGAGACAGAGACAGAGAGAAAGACAGAGAGAAAGTGCCATCCAACAGGTCATGGTCACTCTGCAATTCCTTCTCCTCCATTTCTCCATCCTGTCAGAATTTGGACAGACATACACTTGTGTCCAGAATGCTGTTCAAGCCCCAGGGCTGGAATTCAAACCTCATTTGGCCATATGAGATCTGGCTTCCTGTGTGTAGGGCTTAATTGTTGCCCTATGGAGTTGCCCCACCCTTCTTCTTCTTGAATATTAGCTAGTATTATTCTTGCTGCCTAATTATTGAATTACTTTGTAATTCAATGGATGCTGCCAACCTAAGATCAGCCATGTTTGATCTCCATTCTTCTGCTCTCTCCCCTCCTCCCCATTTTCTCCTCCGCTCTTCTGTTTCTCTCTTGCTCTCTGACACACAAAATTGGATTGCTCTAATGACTCATATTCCTAAATTGGAAAGGAAATATCATAATTTGCTTTACTTGAGTAAATGGTTTCATGACAGCTACAGTAACAATAATTGGAATTTGTATTTCCATACAGTATCAGGATATCATTTCATAGAAACTCTTGTTTCTTGTGCCTATCATACACAAATCAAGGTGCTATTAGCACACAATGTCATAGTTTCTTTGAAGTGCTCATAAGTTAATTTTTTTTTTCTTTTTTTTGGAGAGGTTTTTGCTATAGGGCACGTGCACTCACCAGAAAGCCAGAGAGAGGCAGAGAGACAGAAAGCAAGAAACCATCCCCCGGGGGGATGGCCACGCCGCAATCCCTTCTCCTCCATTCTCCTCTCGGGATCTTGGGCATGCATGCACATGCACTCGGCGTGAGTTTAAGCCACCAGGTCTGGGACTTGAACCACGGTCGACTACATGGGAGTCCAGCGCCATAGCAATTATGCTAACTGCTGGTCCCAAAGTGCTCATAAGTTAAATATTATCATTGCTGTGTTATATGTAAATCCAGGGACCCTGCAGACTTACTTAGGTTGGGTTAATATAAGAAAAAGCATTCAATTAAAGAGGAGGTTATTGGGCCCACAGCACTATAGCCCAGTGGTTAAGTGTTGTCCGTTAGGAGTTGGATCCCACATGGCTGACAGGGTTCAAATTCTGGCCCCAGAAGCCTGAAAAACATGTTGGGCACATGTGTGTGCATGCCCCAAGTTCTGACAAGACAGAAAATGGAAGAAAAGGACTGCAATGTGATCACATTCCATTGGGGAGTGTGCGCCCCTCCCCCCTTTCTTTTTCTCTCTGATGACTGTTCTTTCTCTGGTGAGTGCATGCGCCTTCTGGCAGTAAATAATAATGATAATAATAATACAAAAAGGTGATCCAACAGTTTCAGGCAACTTCATGACCAAAGCATGTCAATTGTATGGTGTATTAGTCAGTGTTCTTTATAGAATCAGAACCAATAGTACACATACACACACACACACACACACGGTCTCCGATATATGCTGGTTCTATTTATAATTTTTTTGACTTTTCAATGGGTTAATTGGGAATGCTACTTGCATATTCAGGGGCCAGAGGGTGATGCAGTGGGAACACAACTGAACTTATGTGGGAAGTTCCCAGGTTCGTGTCCTGGGGCCTCCCTGTATACGCTAGATGTGCATGTGTGCTCATGCCTGTGATCCAGGCTGGATGAGTCCAGGATTGGATTTCAGACAGAAAACCCTGTTGAGGGGGCCTCTATCTCTTTCATTCTCTCTAATGAAAAGAGTGAATAAACCTTTTAAAGGTTTTAAAAAATTGCACTTATGAGTTATGACATCTTAGACTTATGATGGGTTTACTATGATGTAACCTCAGAGCAAACTGAGAAGCACCTATGCATGTGTACGGTTATAGATGCAGTTATTGGATTTACTGTGAAAAATTGCTTACGTGATTTTGGAAGCTGAGAAGTCCCATGATTTGCCCTTTGCAAGCTTTTCCTGTAAGTGGCCTGGAAACTTGATAGTGTAATTTTAGTCAGAATCAGAAGGTTGGAGAGCCAGGAGAACGCAAGGTGTAAATGCTGTCTCCACTGATTTAAATGCTAATCTTACCCAGAAACACCCTCTCGGTCATACCCCAAAATATTATTTAATCTGCACACCCCAGGCAGGTCAAATAGACACATAAAGTCAGCTGTCACTCGTGGGTAATCAAGCCGCAGAAACAGGTATGAGATAGATTAATAAACCAAGTCAGTTGAACAACATTGTAGGTAAAAAAAGACCAATTTAGTTCAAATCAGTTCAGTATACTGAGAAGAAAAAAATCAATTTAGGATAGAGTCAATATAGGTCTCTATTCTGTGTACTCTTTACTATAGAAAAATTTTTTTTAAGATCTATAGCTTTCTTAGAGTCATGATTATTTCTGTAAAAGGCAATCATGGAATGCTTAATAGGGGAAATTTTACAATAATATACTCTTTAAAAACAGGATATAACTGCTCAGTCAGCTGCTTATATTGTAGAAAGAATGTAAGAGATTTGAAGAACTTACTGTAGATTTAAAGTTAAATACCTATCATTATATAAATAAAAAATTCTACATTTGAAGTTATAGTTATTTTTATACTAATATTGGTAGAAATAAAAGAAAAAAGCTAATAAAGATAAATATTCTATTGTTAAATTATTCCAAGCAGACTGGTCAGACTGGTGATGTAGAGGAGTTTAGGGAAGAGGAAATGATATGTTACTGGAAGGTGGGAAGAAATGAAATTGAATTTGGCTTTAGAGGAAATGTGCTTTTTGGACAGGTGATGAGGAAGGAGGACATACCTACAACTCTCACTGTAGAAGAGATGCATGCTTAAAGACTTCAACAGTCAATTGGGCCATTGGAAAAGACTATAAAATTGTGGTGGCTGTGATTTTCACTCTCAGTAGCACCTTTCCCTGTATTTCCTGGGAACTGAATAAGGCTAGTCTGCTTGTAGCCAGGTCTTCTGCCAGCAGAGAAGGCCAACTTCCAGAAAAAGAGAACTAGGTAACATAGAGAAGGAGAGAGGAACAGAGAAGATGAATGGAGAGAGAATCCGGAGGTAAGAAGTCCCTGGTGTGCTGGTTCCTGAAGTGCTTAAAAGTTGAGTTTAATAAACATAATAAGCTTCTTTTTTGTTGATATTAGAGCTGGGTCTTTGTCATTTACATAAAATCAGATCCTATTCAGCTACTCTTCCTCACTCTAAACTCTTACCTGTCAGTACAACTGGCAAACTATAGTAAACAGATTTTTTTTCTTGAGTGATTTTTGGTATAGAATGCGTATACTGAGAAGAAAAAAATCAATTTAGGATAGAGTCAATATAGGTCTCTATTCTGTGTACTCTTTACTATAGAAAAATTTTTTTTAAGATCTATAGCTTTCTTAGAGTCATGATTATTTCTGTAAAAGGCAATCATGGAATGCTTAATAGGGGAAATTTTACAATAATATACTCTTTAAAAACAGGATATAACTGCTCAGTCAGCTGCTTATATTGTAGAAAGAATGTAAGAGATTTGAAGAACTTACTGTAGATTTAAAGTTAAATACCTATCATTATATAAATAAAAAATTCTACATTTGAAGTTATAGTTATTTTTATACTAATATTGGTAGAAATAAAAGAAAAAAGCTAATAAAGATAAATATTCTATTGTTAAATTATTCCAAGCAGACTGGTCAGACTGGTGATGTAGAGGAGTTTAGGGAAGAGGAAATGATATGTTACTGGAAGGTGGGAAGAAATGAAATTGAATTTGGCTTTAGAGGAAATGTGCTTTTTGGACAGGTGATGAGGAAGGAGGACATACCTACAACTCTCACTGTAGAAGAGATGCATGCTTAAAGACTTCAACAGTCAATTGGGCCATTGGAAAAGACTATAAAATTGTGGTGGCTGTGATTTTCACTCTCAGTAGCACCTTTCCCTGTATTTCCTGGGAACTGAATAAGGCTAGTCTGCTTGTAGCCAGGTCTTCTGCCAGCAGAGAAGGCCAACTTCCAGAAAAAGAGAACTAGGTAACATAGAGAAGGAGAGAGGAACAGAGAAGATGAATGGAGAGAGAATCCGGAGGTAAGAAGTCCCTGGTGTGCTGGTTCCTGAAGTGCTTAAAAGTTGAGTTTAATAAACATAATAAGCTTCTTTTTTGTTGATATTAGAGCTGGGTCTTTGTCATTTACATAAAATCAGATCCTATTCAGCTACTCTTCCTCACTCTAAACTCTTACCTGTCAGTACAACTGGCAAACTATAGTAAACAGATTTTTTTTCTTGAGTGATTTTTGGTATAGAATGCATTCACTCACTGGAGAGACAGAGACAGAGAGTCAGAGAGACAGAAGCAAGAAATCACTCCCCAGTGGGGATGGCCTTGCCTCAATCCCTTCTCCTCCATTCTCCTCTTGGGATTTTGGGCATGCAAGCGCATGCGCCCAGCATGAGTTTTAAGTCACGGGGTTGACTATATGGGAGTCCAGTGACATAGCCATCATGCCATCTGCGGGTCCCTAGACAGATCTTTTAAAATGCTACTTTTTGAATATTCTTTTCACATAAGTCTTCTATGACACAATTTGCTACCATAATGAGTCTGTAGTCTTCAGGTTTAATTTCAACATCACAAACAGGTATTTTTAGTGAGCTTCAAACTTTTAAAGTCCTAAATGATCTAGGGTGTAATCTAATATTAACTAAACCTTGAATGCTCTAAATGATTTTGTAGACCCTAACAAATTTGAAACTTACAGAATTCTTGATGTTGTTCAATGGGAGTTGACTACCATTATCAATGACATTTAGGATGAATCTGAATTTAAATTTTAGACTCATGAGCTCCACTTGAAGGATCTTCTTTGGGAGGATCAGGGCTTTCTGAAAAACTGAAACTATTAATAATTCAGTTGTTTATTTTTAATTCAAGCTTTTGCAGACCAGAAAGTGAACTAATAAGATAAATGCCAGAGCTCACTTACTGTGAGAGTACTTTTCCAGGTGGTTCAGTTCCTTTTTTTTTTTTTTTTTTTTTCTGGAGAGGTTTTTTTCTATAGGGCGCTTGCTTGTACTTGACAGAAAGACAGAGAGAGACAGAAAGTGAGACATTGCCCCCCAGGGGGGATGGCCATGCTGCAATCCCTTCTCTTCCATTCTCTTCCCAGGATCTTGGGCATGCATGCACATGAGCCTGGCATGAGTTCAAGCCACCAGGTCCAGTACTCAAATGGCGGTTGGCTATGTGGGAGTCCAGCAACATAGCTGTTATGCCAACTGCTGGTCCCAAGTCTTGGTACTTTTTAAAGAGAACTTTGCCATTCTCTGAACTTTTATAGCAGCAACAGAGTAACAGACTACAAGGGATCTTCAAAAAGCATATTATGAAAAACCTATGCATGGATTTCAGAGTTTTTCTGTGCCAAACTAAACTTGTAGTTTAATTCCACTTTTCACAAAATTTTTGAAGTCCCCACATTCAATCTCCAAATGCTTAGCTAATTTGTGGGGTATTGGTTATTTAGCACTCATAAAAATGACTTCTTTAAACTATTGCACAGAAATAGACCTATCCAGCATGTGTTAGATTCAAACTGTCATGACTTATTGCTTAAAAATCTGGAAATTGGCAGAGTGTATTCTTTGAAGAAGATTTACTTTGTTTGAGCCAGTGAGTAGTTTCATTTGAATGTATTAAGATTCACATGTTTTTTATTAAAGCACAGTTAACTCATATCAAGATGAAATTTTATAAGAAAAATTTAACATCCATTAAATCCTTGGAGTATTTTTTATAGACTTAAGTTCCTTTTTGACCTTAGAAGACATTAGGCATGAAATCAAAGGCAGCTAACTCAAAGGTGAAGACACGTGGGTCTGACATGGAGACGACAGCAAAAGATCACTAAATATTGAATGAAGGGCCAATAAAAGTTCACTGAAGAAGAACTTAACTAGAAATCGAAGCCTGGGTTTTAATTTAGCTAGTTGTAAGACAATGAACTTTCCTTGCCTTTATTTTCTTATCTATTTAAAGGGAATAACAAGGAAATTCTGTGAATATACAAGTTTATAAATGTTTAAAATATTTTGAATTATGGGACACAGTTTAATAATAGTAATAATAATAATTTCTGATGATTAATGTAGTCCATTAAATCTTCCTTCTTCAACAGCAAAGGCAGACTTGACGGTTGAAATAAATTCTGGCTTTGCTATGCCACCTACAAACTAACATGGATCTTGTTCCCCAAACACTGCCTAGTGCCTTTATACTTCCATAAAAGCAAGTTTTGTAGTTCAGTTGGATGAACATGGGACTTCTCTCTCTCTCTCTCTCTCTGTCTGTGTGTGTGTCAAGTTTATTGCATATTGTATGTGACACTGATTTGGGCACAACAAACAACATGAAGTGGCCTTTTTGACTTGTTATTTTTTCTGCTAGCACTTTCAGTGATTTCCCACTGCTTGGGCCATTCCATGTAATGAACACCCCAGACTCAGCCATCCTGTTGATCCATTATGTCTCTTCATCATCTTCTCTTCATTTAAGCTTGGTTTCCTGCTTACTTACATCACAACTTCCAAGTACTTCTTACTCCATTTTGGAGCTAGCACAGTTGTTCGTAGCTTGCAGTATTCCATTTTCAAACTCTATCAACTTGGTCAATGATGAAAATATTCTCTCATATTTCATTTATTCAACCATTATTCATTAGATACCTAACAGGTGCCCATATACTCTTCAGGTATTGAGGATCCATCCATGAATAAAACATCACTCCTGCATTTGTGGAGTTTTTGAATAAGAAGGACAATAACGGAGACTGAATGTAATAAGTATATGATAGATTAGGTTTTTGGTAAAGTGATGAAGTATTTTTTGTACAAAAAATGACCCAATAGTTAGAAAAGCAAAGGAGAAAAGCAAATATGCATCCCATAACTGGTACTTTAAAATGGGTGGCCATAGTAGTTCAAAGCTGGTTGAGCAGTAGTTTGTAAGGACCTGGGAGAGGAATGCTTCCGGCAGAAGATTGAAAATAACGGTTTCAAGGAAGGAGGCTGCATATGTGTTCAGGAATCCACAAGGAGGTTAGTGTGGTTGAGTGCAAGAGGAAGGCAGAGAATAGGAATAAATAAGATGAGGCCAGAAAGCTACTGACGGCTAGATTGTTGTGTGTTGTGTGGGCCAACATGAAGACTTGGCTTTTACCCTAAGAATGAGCAAGCTCTTAGGGTGCTGGTGAAAGGGGGTTTGAGTCAGAATTGCGTGTGTTGGCAGCATAGAACGGAAGGCAAGTCACTGATCCTATTTTTAAATAATGTTTTCCTCCACCCTTGAAGGACCATGGACAAAGAGAAGGTGGATGATCATGTGAGTAACTTGTCTATGAGGCATTGCTCATCTACCTGCCTGAATCAAGGAAAGTTGAAATACTTTCCTTGCCAGATGAATGAAGGGATCTTTAAAAACTTCATGGAAAAAGAGTATTGCAAAAATACTATGGATGTATTTAATTTTTGTGTATGTCAAAAGAAACTTGTAATTTCATTTTTTTCATAAATTTTTTGCCCCCTGTATATTCCATGTATAAATTAACATAAATTTATGAACTATGCATTTAATTAAAAATACATGTGACATAATTTAGAAAATAATGAAATGTATTAGTGATTTAATTTCCACTGGAAGTTGTAATCATTTAGCACACTTCAGTTTCATACTCGTTACATTCTTTTTGTCACTAAACCAGGACGATTCTCATGGCACTTTATCTTCAAATGTGGTCAACAGCGTGGAGAGAGAAGGCTTGTGCAGCTGCAGGGAGGCTGTGTCTGGCTTTCACCAGTCTTCTCATTCCGACTCCTGCAGGACCCTGTGATTTTCCTGTCTCTCCCCTCCTTGCTCCTTTTTTACCTACAGGTTGCTGCAGAATTTTCCTTCTAAATTATTACTCTGCTTATGTAATTCCATAGAGCATAAATCTTGATGACCTGACACTGACTATTAAATTAAATAGGAATGTATTAAATTAACTTTCGGAGGCCTCTAAAAATTTATTTGAACTTTTTTAGATGTCTGGTAAGGCCTTTTAATTTTTAAATATTTGGTCAAATTATATTACTTATTCTTTCCCAGATTCAGCCTCTGCTTCCTTGACTTGGAAAATAATTTTCCTCAAATTCTTCCTATTGAGTTTAATTTTTATATTCTCTAAAGCCTATCTCAAAATGTTGTCGCCTCCATGAAGCCCTGCATGTTCTCCCAACAGGTATTTGGGAGGTGATAAATATCTGTACTCTGATATGAAGTAAGTGTGAAGCTTTTAGCAGCAAGGCCTGGTACCCATCATTTTTGGCTTTCACCACATTTATTATCCCAGTTTTCATTACATAGCAGATCTTCAGTGAATATTTCTTGAATTGAAAATCGAGGGTGGTTTTTATTTATATATATATTTTTTCCCTCTACCTCATAATTCCTGTTTCTTAGGATTACGCTTATGCTCAGACCCCACAAAGTCTTCTCTGATAAATTCAGCTGATAACTTCCCCTCCTTTACTATGGTAAGATCTACTATTTCTATCATTCCACTTCAAACACTTATTGTGTCTTGCAGCTTATTTTTTCATGGGTGGACTCCCCAAATTAAGTTTCTTAAAAAAAAAATGGACTAAATTGAATGCTTAGCACCATTCAAAACATGTAGAGGGTGCCTTATTGTAACAGATGCTCAGTTTCTCCTTTTTGATTGACCAATCCCAAAAGCTGTAGAAACAGCTTTTGAGAAGACATCAGTTTTGTTTTCTGCTATGTTTGCTCCTCTAGGAAAGTAAAGATGCCACAGACCATTGGGAAAAGAAGCTCTAATGGCCTCAATGCTAGAATCTAGCCTTAATGAATTTACCAACTGTAACTGAACAAATCCTATTATTTTTTGGAAAGATATAGGATACAATGACTACGTTGTTTAAACTAATACAGGCTAGGATTGTATTAGTTTGCCAGAGACCAGGTGAAACTGGAAGGCTCTTAGCTTTGACATGAAAGGGGGACTGTACTGGATAACTCATCCTTGGCATGCCATGCCTACAATTTGGGTAGCTCTACCTGTTGCATGGTGATGACTGGCAGTTATAAGGAGAGGTGTGTATCAGCATCTCTGGGAATTAAATGTGTTATAATATATGGTCCTGAGTCCCAAATATCCTAGGTGTGTCTGGTTCAGATGTTTGAGCTGGGAACCAAGCAGGTTTTTGCAAAAAACTCCTATATGATTCTTATATACGTCTATAGCTAGCAGTCATTGTTTAGGTGCTTGGGATATATTGGTGCCCTAGAGTAGGCTTTCTTCAGATAAGGGTAACTGGAATCAAAGATATAAAGCAAGGTGTAATTAACTTTGCCTTTTCTATATATATATATATTTTTTTTTTAAATAATT
>NW_006203325.1:445879-451840 GCF_000334495.1 Tupaia belangeri chinensis | reverse complement strand
AAATAATTATTTTATTTAAGTTTATTTATTTAAGTTGATGAGAGAGAGAGAGAGAGAGAGAGAGAGAGAGAGAGAGAGAGAGAAAGCTGACATGTCTGGGATTTGAACCACAGTTAGCCATGTGGGAATCCAGAGCCCTTAACCACCATGCTACCTGTCGGTCCCTCTATATCACTTTTTAAAGAAAATAATGTATATTGATAAACGTTTGTCTCATAGCACATTCCTAAATATAGGACACAGGATGTATTTATAAGCAATAACTGAATAAGTTGAATATTTAGAATTTTCTCTTATACTAAAATAAGATATTTAGTACTCTCTCCTTTGTGAGACTCCCTGCTACTTTTTCATGGCTCTAGGCCCCATTCCAACAATTCCTAACTTCTATTCAAAAGGAATGTAGGATGATTTTTTTCTTCTCTCTTTTCTCCTATAAGGCTCCCTGTTACTGTTACTCAGCAATCTTTAATTACCCTTAATTATTTTTGCCTTTGTGCTCCTTTGATGTCAGGATTGCTGCTGCCTGGTTACTGAGATCTTTGATTCATTCTTTCTCCCCTCAGGTTCTTGAAGTGCCTTCTTAAAAAAAAAGTGATCGTTTAGGACCTGTATCTGTTAATAATTCCTCATTTCAAATTCCTCTCCATTTATTTTACTGTCTTTTTAAAAGGACCAGACACTTTAAGTTTTAATGCTTAAAAATCATGCAACAAAACAGCTTTTAAGCAGGATTATAGAGCTGACATATGTCTGTTGTTAGAATGAACTGTGTTTAAAAATTTCCCAGGAAACCACAGGCGATAATCTGGAGGAAGGTAAGGCACTGGTCTCCTCCACATCTGTGCCACATGGATGTCTTCATCCTCTGAGGAACAATCTTTTGACCAAGTCCTTTGGATGCTTAGGTTCATTTAAATGGGGATTGTTAGGTAAAATTATACTGCATTTGATCAAGATTGAGTTCTATGAACATTTACTGAGGAGCTCATATGTCAGCCATTGTGAGAGGCACAATATAATCCTCAAAACCCCTTAGCAGAGGTCACTTGTGCAGTCTCTGAGAAGACTGAGGTTGAAGACATTGCATAATTTGTCCAAGGTGCGTGTTTTCTCTCTCACGCATTGCAGCTACATCAGCACCCACTTGGTCCTCTAGCCCATGGCACCAATGCATAAGACACAGATATTGTAAAGGAGCCTCACTCAGAGTAGACATCCACCATGTGGGAACCCACATTTTTCAGCTCCTACAATCCTCAGCACCAGTAGTTTAGTCACAGCTTATTGTTGCCACAATCCTGCCTCTGCCAGCACCTGGTAAACAGCTTTCTTGAATAAACTACCATGAAGAATAACTGGAGCACAGCTAATTTCTGCCTTGTCCATTTGCCCCTTAGGAACTCAAGTATCTATTTTTTTTTTTTTGAGAAGTTTTGCTATAGGGCGCATACACTTGCCAGAAAGACAGAGAGAGACAGAGACACAGAAAGTGAGAAATCACCCCCCAGGGGGTTGGCCACTCCTCAATTCCTTCTCCTCCATGCTCCTCTCGGGATCTTGGGCATGCACGCACACGTGCCCGGCATGAGTTTAAGCCTCCGGGTCCAGGGCTTGAACCGTGGTCGACTACATGGGAGTCCAGCAACATTGCTATTATGCCAGCTGCTGGTCCTGGAACTCAAGCATCTTTTGCGTTTAGTCTCTTCTTTCCACCATAATGTAGTTCTCAACATCTTTTCTCCTATTCACACAGGCAGAGGCTAAGCAGATCTTTGAAGAGATCCCTTCTTGTAGGAAAGCCTCCTTAGAACTGTCTCCAACCATCTTCATACTCTCCAGGCTATTCCAAGAAGAAAGAGTAGCCCTGACTCAGAAGATGGGATTTCCTCTTCTATTGTGATAAAGGCCTATTTCTGTACCTTCCTTCCTCTCATTTCTTGCCTACCAGTCATTCCAACCTTGCCTGTGCTAAGACTCATTTGAAGATCTTTAAAAAATTCCAATGACATGGTGGTACCACAAGCCAATGAAATATCTCATAGGAGAAATCTAGACATCAATAGACTTCCAAGCTCCCAGGTGATTTCTGTGTGTAGTGATGGGAATAACTGTGGTAAGCCTGATTTTTGCCACTTCTTTTTTTTATTATTTAATTTATTTCTTTTTTTGTATATACATTCAATCGCATTGTTTAGCTTACAATATGAGCATTTCAATATGTGAACATTTCTCCCCAGTCCCATTGATCAAAATATCTTCAATCAATATCACCACACTTCCCCGTCCCGTCAATGCTCTACCTCTGTATCCCTTCTCCAAATGTCCTTCGTTAGGCCACACTCCTCCACATACACCTCGTCTGACATTCACACCCATCTCTTGTGTTTGTACAACCATTAGTCAATCAGTTTCAGACATAGTGTGCAGACATTTGGTATATGTTAAGTGGGGACATACAATGTCTCTTCTTCATAGCCTGGCTTGCCTCACTCAGCAGTAAATCTTCCATATTTTTCCACTTTCTGTCAAAAGTCAGGGTTTTGTTGTTTTTTATGGCTGAGTAGTATTCCATAGAGTATATGAGCCACAGTTTTTCAATCCATTCCTCCATAGGGGGCATTTGGGTTAGTTCCATGACTTTGCAATTGTGAATAGTGTCACAATAAACATCGATGAGCAAGCACTTTTCCAATGAAAAATTCTTCTGTCCTTTGGGTAGATACCAAGGAATGGGATGGATCACCTAACATCATGCCACCTCTTAATGAGCCCTGGCAGGTGTTGAGGTGCTATCCGCAGGTGTTAACATTCTCTCTGAAATGTTAGGATACGTCTCTCCTGTAGTTTGCTGCTGGGGAGGCTAACCCATCATCCTGCTGGAAGTCCTCTTAAACAAGGGTGAAAGGACATGCTGGAAAGAGAAGTGAAAAGAGGGTCTCTTGCTTTCCTCATCAGTGGCCCTTAAACGGGAGGTGATTATAAAGTTAAAGAACACCAAATATTAGTGCTGCAAACGGTTTGTTCAAATGTGTGCAATCTGCTTGCTTTCCAGTCCTTTAGTTCCAGGACAAATGCAAGCAGATACTGCATGTGGTTAGGTTTTTCTCTTTTTCTCTTCATTTTTAAGGAATGCATAATACTGAGGCTTTTTTGTTGTTGTTGTGGTTTAAGTAGTCATGGTTTGGTTGTAGTGAGATGTAAGATGAGTGTAGCTGAGGAAAGAGAAAAATCCCATCAGTAAAAAATTAGAAACAACTAGCTCTAAAGTTTGAGGAGAAAAGAAAGCATTTTAGAACAGATGACCGAGAGCTCCAGTGACCATGATCATGAAAACTTGTCTTCCTTGTGTAAAAACAGGAAGTTTAGTAGGAAAAGAGCATGGGATTTAGAATGGGAAGCTTTGAATTCTGGTCTTGCCTCTGCCACTAGCTGGTTTGAAGAGGCAGCCAGAGTATCAGTCCCAGCTTTGCTGAGGACAAGGGAAATCTCTAAACTCTGTGCTTCAGTTTTCTTGTCTGTCAAGTGGGGATCATTGGCAGCACCTATATCAACATTGTTATGATGATTAAATGAGTTAATATTATTCTAAAATGGTCTGTTCAAGTAGTTGTTAAATAAAAATGTTTAAATCTGAGCAACTTATTAACTGTGTCTATGCTAAAATATCCTCATCTTTAAAATGTAGATCTTTCAAAAAATAATTATTTTGTACATTCAATCACTGTACACCACCACAGCTTGTAAAATGAATTTTCCTGGCCTGACTACATTGTATACCAGTTCAGTTAAAGATATTAGGGAGACAAAAGAGAGAGGTAAGCAGATGTGGGACACAGAAATGTTTAATTACCTGTTGATAATGATATATATATATAGTATATTCACCCAGACTGGTCTGAAGTGTAATTCATGTTGGGTAAATTGTCTATACAAGCTAAATGATGTATAACAATTGAATGTATAAAAAAGAATAGTTATAACAAATTTAAAAATTAAATGAATAAAAAAGATATTATCATACATGGTAACATCAACAGATAATCCTCTATTTCTGTGCCCCTTAAATGTCTTGCCTCTCTATTTTTCTCCTCGTTTCCCTTCCTCTCACTCTTCCCCACCTCCCACCCTTCTCCCACACTGTCTCCATATCTGCAACCATTCCATGCTGCTGTATCCTCTAGTCTTTCTGTTTCCACCAGAGTGCAGACATTTGGTATACGTTAAGTGAGGACTTACAACATCTCTCTTTCATGATCTGGTTAGCTTCACTTAGCAGTAAATCTTCCATATTCATATTCATACACTTTCTTTTTTATAAATTATTTTTTAGAGAGATTTTTGTGTGTGTGTGCTTGCTAGAGAGATAGAGACAGAGAAAGAGAAAGTAAAAAATCACCCCCCAGTGGGGATGACTGTGCTACAGTCCCTTTTCTTCCATTCTCCTCTTGGGACTTTGGGCACGCATGCACATGTGCCCAGTGTGAGTTTTAAGCCACTGGGTTCTGGGACTTGAACTGCAGTTGACTACGTGGGAGGGAGTCCAGCAATGTAACCATAATGCCATCTGCTGCTCCCGCCCCCCCTTTTAAAGAGAGATTTTTTTTTTCTCCTATAGGGTGCATGCACTCACTAGAGAGACAGACAGAATGTCAGAAATCACCTCTCAGGCAAGATGGCCATGCCACAATCCCTATCTTAATTCTCTTCTCAGGATTTTGGGCATGCATGCACACACACACAGCATGAGTTTTAAGCCACTGGGTCCAGGACTCGAACTGTGGTCGATAATGTAGGAGTCCAGTGATGTAATCATTACGCTATCGGCTGGTCCTCCTGTATTTATCCACTTTCTATCAAATGCCACAGTCTGGTTGTTTTTCATGGCTGAGTAGTATTCCCTAGTGTATATATGCCACACTTTTTCAACCCTTTCATATATTTGTGGACATTTGGGTTGATTCCATGTTTTAGCAATTATGAATAATGTTGCAATAAAAATGGATGTGCCAGTGCTTTTCTGACTGAGTATTTTCCTCTACTTTGGTAGATACTCAGGAGTGGAATAGCTGGATCATATGATAGTTCTATTTTTAGGTGTTTGAGGAGCCTCCATATTGTTCTCCATAGTGACTGTACTAACTTACATTCCCACCGACAGTGTAGAAGAGTTCCCTTCATAGCACAGCCTCACCAGCACTTATCATTATTTTTTTAATCTTAGCCATTCCAACTGGGGTTAGGTATGGAACCTCATTGTGGTTTTGATTTGCATCTCCCTTGTGATAAGGGATGTTGACCATTTATTCATGTATTTTTTGGGACATTCATATACCTTCCTTAGAGTCTGTTCAGCTCATTTGCCCATCTTTGAATTGATTTTTTTTTTTTTTTTTTTGGTAAGCTTTTTGAGTTTCTTATATGTTCTGGTTATCGGTCCCTTGTCTGAGTCATAGTTTACAGATATATTCTTCCATTCTGAGGGTTGCTGGTTCACTCTATTATTTCTTTTGCTGAGCAGAAGCTTTTTAACCTGATGTAATCTTATTTGTCTACTTTTGGCATTATTGCCTGTGCTTGAGGTCTTATTTAAGAAGTTTTTATCTGTTCCAGTGTCTCCAAGCATTTCTCCTGTGTTATTCACCAGCAGTTTTATAGTTTGTGTTCTTAGGTTTAGATCGTTGATCTATTTTGAGTTGATTTTTGTTGATGGTGAGAGATAGGGGTCCAGTTTCATCTTTCTGTAGGTGGATACCCAGTTGTCCCAGCATCATTTGCTAAAGAGATTTTCTTTTCCCCACTGGATGGACTGGTGCCCTTTGTCAGAAATAAGTTGGGGGACCAGCAGTTAGCATAATGGCTGTGTCGTTGGACTCCCATGTAAGTCGACTGTGGTTGGATTCCCGGACCTGGTGGCTTAAACTCATGCCGGGTGTGTGTACGTGCATGCCCAAGATCCCC